>NC_080023.1:62266060-62566363 GCF_030020395.1 Manis pentadactyla | reverse complement strand
TCAAAAGTCCTAAAAATATCCTTTGATTCAATAATATCTCTTGAAATTGATATTGAGAAAATAATCAGATAGACACAAAGGTAATGCATGAAACAGTCATTGAAGTATTATTTATAATAGCAAAAAATTGAAATGATAAAACTATGACAACAGGGCATTGGTTCAAAAATTATGAGTTTAAATAATAGTTATGTTTTTAATTAATGTCTGGTGGGAAAATGCTCATGGTATATTAAATGACTAAAAATCTGATGAAAAAGTAGTATATACATATACAGATGGCATCTCTGTCCATTTTACCTGAGGCTCCAAAGTCAGGAATAAGACATGGACATCCTAAAGCAAGGTAGTAGACCACCTGTGCAGCACAAGCTAAAGATTGTAAAAACAGTTTTGCTGCTTCTGATTTACCAGTTCAAGGTTTGGGAAGAAGAGAGATTGGAAGTTGAAGAGACCCTTAGAGAGAAGTATTTAGGAGAGACTTGTCAGTATGCTGTGGTCCCCCCCATTCTTCCCCACCCCAGGGGCAAGATGGAGCTTCAGAGATACTCCTCCAGAGCTTGACAAGTGTATCCTGGGATTTGATTTACGACCCCTCAAGAGAAATCTATAATCAAGAGCCACTGTAACTAGCAGAGAAGAAAAGAGGATTGCCTTGGTGGAATGTGGCACTGGCCCAGTGGAGGGCAGAGTTCAGGCCCATACTTCCCATGGACCAAATACAGGCCCTAGAGAAAGGCATCTCAACCAAGGGAACTACCTGGACAGCCAGTATGAGCTCCACAGAGGAGTGGACTGTGGTTGTCCAGGGCATCTGAAGTCCCCAGATAGCACCCAGGGGCCACTCAAGTGAGGTCTCACCTCCTCACTCTGCTTCCCTCCCCTTCTCTCTGTCCCTAGCCCTGGAGAGGCCCAAAGCAGCAGCTGATAAGTAAGGAAGCAGTCAGGAAAAGAGGAAAGGGGCTTACACCCCACTTCACTGAAGCCTTCTAAGCCTGACACAAGCGGTCTCAGCACCTCCTATAAATTTATACATTGCAAAAGACAGGAGAGAAACACATCAAACTGTCAAAATGTAAACAGTATTTATCTTCTGGCACATGGGATTTCTTTTTAATTATGTATTTAAAAAATTTTTGGAAATGAAAATGTAATACCTTTATTATAATCAGGAAAAAGTGTGTATGTATATTCAGAAGAAATGAGTGTTTTTTTTTATAATGATCCTTCAAGAATTAGTTTGTTGTCTATAACATTTTATCTATTGGACAATTTGTTTTTCAGAAACATGCTCTTTCATGGTATAATTTGATTTGCAGCCTTGCCCTCTATGAGAATTCTTTTTTAATTTATCAAGTTGGGAATTTTAAATTGTTTTTGTCATCTGAATGGATTCTATCTTGATTTTTAAAAATAGCTATTGTTGATTTAATACTGACAGTAGTTGTTTGTTTTATATACATTATTTCTAATCTTCACAATAACCCAGCAAGATAGATTATATTATCTCCATTTTTAAAGGAAGAAACAGGTGCTCAAAGAGGTAGAGTTGCCCAGGGTCCCAGCTAGTACACAGTGGGGCCAGGATTTGGACCCAAGTCTGCTTGATTCTAATCCCATGCTATATATACCATGCTGCTCAAGTGTTCCCAGATAATTTGCATGTACTTTCTCTGTCCTTTTCTATGTTTGTTTTAAGGAAAACTCTTGGTGCACAGTATTGAATTAGTCATAATCCTTGGTGTATGATACACTCTCATTGTTGATCCCTACCTAGCTTTAGTTATATGATTGTTTAAAATAACAGTGAAAACAACTGAACACATTGCCTAGCCCAATAACTAGAACATTACCAGTAACTTACCTCTGTGCTTCTCTCCATCCCATTACCCAAGAAATAACTACTCTGTCCTATCATTTTGGTATAGTGGTAATATATGAACAAGTCCTTAATGCAGAAGCAGTTAAATACATACACACAGAGATTTTTAATATAAATGGAGTCACATATACTGGTTTGCAACTTATTTTTTTACACTTAATATTTCTTGGAGGATATTCTCCACATGATAGCCCTGCAGAACCAAGTTTCTAAAGTTTATTGACACATTAGAACAGTGTCTATAGGTGTAATACATTGTCTGCTTTGGTTCCACAACCTTTAAGGGACCTTGGCTGCATCCTTCAGATTCCTTGATTTGAACTGAATGCACATGGTATCTGGATGACTCCTATCCCTCAGCATGTAGCAAACTATAGATAGCAGCATACATACATGGCTCAATAAATATTCATTTGTGAAATGGTTAACATTGGTTATAATTGTATCAAGGTCACCATTTATGTAAAAATAATAATGTAATTTGCATAGAAAAGTAATTGTACTTTGTAAATAATAGAATTAATACTTTATTTGAGCATATTACATTTATTATAGCAAAGAAATACCTTCTTTAAGTGGAGTTTTATTACTAAGATGTAATTTTCAGGGTCTATACCTTTGCCCCTATTTGTACTGTTGGCATTTATTTTGCTAATTGTGTAAATACTTAATTTTCTGAGATTTAATTTGAGCCTCTAGGAAGTTTTGACCACTGCTGAATCCCTCTTTATCCTGTTCCCAGTATTTCCTCATATGGCTCACTTATGTTTACCTTACTGAGAACACTAAAGAGTGAATTCTCTCAGTCGTGGCTCATGGTAGGTTCAATTCTAGAGCCACCAAATTATCTTTATTGGAATGTCAATGTTGAAGGCATTGTGTAAAAATACAAAGGTAAATGCTTTTTTCCCTACGTAGTAGGGTTCCAGAGCAAAAGGCAACATGTTGAACATATTCCATCCTTAAAAACGTTGTTTAAAACTTTTTGGAAACAAAATGGAGATAAGTTTCTCACTGTGTCCATATTATTATTATTATTATTATTTTTGCTCAAGCTAATGCATCACCTTTTATTTTATTTTATTTTGTTTTTGAGAGGGCATCTCTCATATTTATTGATCAAATGGTTGTTAACAACAATAAAATTCTGTATAGGGAACTCAATGCACAATCATTAATCAACCCCAAGCCTAATTCTCAACAGTCTCCAATCTTCTGTCCATATTATTTTTTATATGCGGTTTTAAAAAATGAAAGAAAGAGAAAGGAAAAAGAATGATACTCTCTACTTATATCAAGAGTAGCTCGAGTACACAGTTAACCCTGACCACTTCTTATCATGGCTCTAACCTGGTATAAAATACCTCATATTTTAAGTCATGGTACCGTTCTGGTGATTCTAGATCAGTAAATATGAAACATATAAAGTACTTTATAAGTACTAAGGGGAGAAAAGGTAGAAACCAGCCTTTCTTGAATACTTACTATGTGCACATTAAGTACTTATCATTTCTTATACCGTCTTGTGAAGTAAAAGTTATTTTCCTCATTTTTACAAATGAGGAAATGGAGGTTTAAAGAAGCATTTCACTTGTTACAGTGAAATGATCTCTTTATGCATTTGCTTCTCATATTATTCTGTGTGGTCTCTATAGAGAGTGACCAGTTACATTTGTCATTTTATTTTAGTTTCTAACAGAGTGTCTGGCAAATAATAGACGGCTTGCAAAGTTTGTTGGGATATGAAAGGATCACACAGCTAGCAAATGGTAGTGGCCATGGCTCAAATCCTGTGCTCTTCTCCACTGCCCCACACTGCCTCCCTATTCTCTTTGCACCTCAGGAATGGGTTAAGGAAATGGTGCTAGCATTTGTATTAATATCTCTTTAGTAGTTTTAAAGATTCCCAAAGTACATTTGACTTACAAATCAATCTTTGTTTAATGCTTCTGAGTTTGGGGTAATTATTCTCAGGTGATTTGTGAGTTACTTTTAGTAATAAAACTATAAATAGATTGAGGTCGAGGTGAGTGCTCCACTATATTATTTAATCCTCACCCATATTTATTAATTTTGTGATCCTAAATTTGGTCATCTCATAGCATATTGATCACATTTCTCTATGAGTATATCCAATGCTAACAGGCAGTGGACCACAGTGGAAAGGTAACAGGCTTTGAGGTCAGACAGATGACACTCTTTATTGCATTTGTCCCTTGTGTGATCTTGAGCACATTATTTAACCTCTCTATGCTTCAGTGTTCTCATTTCTAAGTAGAAATTGCCTGGTACATGACAAGCACTAAATAAATGGTGCTTCTGTTCATTTATTTTGCCAGTTTGAATGATGAGCCAAGTCTTTGAAGAAAAAGTTCAATTGGCATAAATGTAGTTTTGAACTTGGTACTAAATACACAAAAATACAAAGTATAGGACATGGGAGATATGGTTCATCAGTAACATGTGGAAAAGACCGAGGGAGCCTCAGCTGGCTGCCTGCTCAGTCTGAGGCACCACCACCACCTGCTAGTGAAAGAAGATCTTAAGGATAGAGTCCAGATCCAAGGAGGGGACGGTTCTTCACTCTGCTCTGGTCAGACTCTCGCTGAATTCTCTATTTCATTTTTGGACATGAGAGTTTAAGAGAATTACTGATTAGCCAGAGTCTGCCAAAAAAAACATAACCAGGGTGGTAGAAATTGACAGCCATGTCATATGAGAAGAGTAGATGAACTGAGAAGATTTAGCCCGGGGTGTGTTAGAAGGGCAGGGGTCGGGGTGGGGGCGGGTGGAGTGATAAAACAAGTGTCATTTCTAAAGGGTCCACATGTTAGACTTGTTCCCTAGAACCCCATGGGGTAAAATGATGACTACAGATAGAAGTCATATGGAGGAGATTCATTTTAATGAGTCTTTCTTTCAAAGGATTAAAGCTACATGAAAATTAACCTGCCTTTCCTTGGTTTTTGGTGATCCAGCCAAAACCAGTATATTGCTAGGATGCTATAGAGACAACTCATAATCACTTCTGATGGGAGATTAAACCAGAACCAAATGATCTTCAAGACCCCTCCAACCTTGATATTTTTGTGATTTTATACACAAGCCATGTATGGGTTATTTATAATGGAGTATATAAAGAAAATGATGGTCAAACCAAGTCCTGGCCTCTATGGAGCTTACATTTTAATTGAAAGATCAACACACATTTCAAAAAATTTAATGGGTATTTGGATGAAGTCACAATAAGAGAATTTTATAGGGCTGATTATGATTAATTGCTGTGTGAATATTAGAATTAAATGCCTTTCAACCTTTTATGTCTTATAAAACACGAGTCACTCTCAAAAAACCTGAATGCCATGATTCTAGGGGTGGGGGATAAAGGCATATTTATGTGTTTGTAGCTTATTATGTTGACCATTTATAATAAATATCAAGGGCTTAGAATTTTTAATAATTGCCAAAGCTCACTAAATAAATTTTCTAATGGGCAGAAAACATGAATATGAAGGCCCAGGTGCTAAAATGAACATTCAAGCAAGGTTAGAACTGAGGTGCCTGAAGAGTGCAATATAATACTCTTTTTAAAGCTTTTGAAGTTTTATTCCACATCAGATATTATGTCCACCAGGACTAGGCCAAGAACATAGCAAGTTTTGGTCAAATTGGAGCATCTGCTTAGAGATAAATGTTTTTATTCATGATTAAGAAATTGGTTTAGCATGTGTGGGATCAGAGGGTATATGTGAAATCTCTGTATCTTCCAGTTTTGCTGTGAACATAAAACTGCTCCAGGAACGTAAAAAGTCTATTTAAAAAATGGTTCACATCTTTATATATTTTAAATTAATGGAGACAAATTTAGTAATTTAGTGGAGTCTAACCCACAAACTCTAAACTTACTGCAATTTCCAGGTAAGGTGACCATCTGTAAACTGGGAAAACCACATTTACCACACATTCAGTTAGAGCTCTTGACATCTTCAGCTGGATATTCTGTGTGGTTCACCAGTGGAGATAGAAAAAGGAGAGAAAGGGAGGGCTATGCCAGTATCATCTATGCTTTTTTGCATGGATTCTAGAAAACTAATGCCCAAAGAACAGAAATCATGCAGTGTTCATTTCTGAGCAACCAATCTGTGTGGCAGGTGTCACTCCGCATTGCGACAGACACCTCCAGCTGAAATAGCTTGTGATGTTTGATGACTGTCTAGCCAAGAATGTCCAACGAAGACCATCTGCTCACAAAGCAACTTCTAACTATCATTTGGTTTCTCCTCTTGAGGTGCCTGTTGGGAACATCTATACTTATTATATTATAAATATTCATTGAGGAATACTATGTATCTGAAAATATTTTTAAAATTATTGTCAAATTCCAGCTAACACAGTTTGAAAATACTGGATGCCTCTTTCATTATCAGTAAAATGTGGGGGATAGATTAACTCACCTCTAAAGAATTCCTAACTTATAAAGTTATGTAGCTTTGTAAAATTATTCAGCCCTAAACAAAGTATCAGAGTTATTTTGCTTGGATATAGTAAATATTTAATGACAAAGTACGATATTCATTCTACATTGTTAGAAGTTTAAAATATTCTGAGAGGTTTAAAATGATGTATATAGTTTGATTCTGTGTGTGTATACCTTTAATTGCTGAATATGTATCCATATATGTATAAATAAGTATACAACCATTCATAAATTAGATATAGTACACTGTTGATTATTGACTGGTTATTATTGATTATCTCTGAGTTAAGATTACAGGTGATTTTGTTTTCATCATCTTTCTCCTCCATAATTTCTATTTACCAGTTGAATTAATTTTATAATAGGAAATAGCATACAGATCTGAAAGTCAAAGTATCTTTGTTTTTGTAAATTGTTTTAATTCAGCATTCTATGAAATCTAATACACTGAAGGAAGATCCAACAAGGGACCTGAAACAGCTTCTCCAAGAGCTGAGAAGTATGATCAACAAGGAGCCCCCTGTGCCTCTGGGCAAGACTGAGGAAGATGGGAGAACACCACCCCTGGGAGTCCCTTATGTGGCTGTGTAAGAGCGGGTGCACTTCAGAAGGGGACGGCTTCTCTCTCTCACCAGTGTTTCGCCATTAAGTTGTCTACCTGTTACTCCTTGGGAGGTTGAGGTTTAAATAACTTTGAAGAGTATACTTGATGTTACCAGGGAAAACAATGTGAAAATGGAGGACTTAAGCAAAAGTAAAACTTGACATCAAGAGAAAATAACAATCAATTCTATTCAGAAAGTCACAGCACAAAACATTACCCACAGGTACACTCATATAGTAACATAGTTTTCAACAGACTTCACATCCATAATTGTATTGAATTATCACACCAACTGTTTAAGGTAAGATAGGGCAGGATTTTTTAAATCTCATCTTACAAATGAGAAAAACACAAGTTTCAAAAGGTTGCTTGACTACAGCCACACAGTTTGATGGTGTGGCTAAAAATAGAACCCTGAGAACTATGTAACTCTGCAGGCATAATCTACAGGAAAGTCCTTGGTACCTCTAAATATTCATGCCAATGACTTATATCAAATTAATAAGAGGTCAGTTCCAAAGAGGATTTGACCAGTTACACTTAGCTGTTCCTTGTATGTACCTGTAGAAATCAATGAGATTCTCATATTTTTTTCAGTATCTTAAAATGTATTGTGTTATTATTAGATTAACTTAAAATATTTAAACATGGTATTTACTTTATTTCCAATATTATACTAATTGTATGCTAGTTGTTAACATTAGAACATCCATTGTTGTAAGATTGATTTTCGCCATATGGCAAATATCTAAAACTAATACTTCCTGAAACAATAATTACATATCAACAATCTCCAGTTTCTCAAGATGTTCAATTAGTATATACCAACCCAAGGTAGCAAAATACTAGCTGGATTTATCTAATATTAATTAATAACATTATTACTAGTAGTAGTAAAATATCAGTAACAGCCCAGTTCCCTAGCATAGTATTGTCTTCTTTGAATCATATGTCAGGCGCATCCCACTGGACACCCCCTCAAAGGACACTCACATGTGCAGAGCACTTTCCTTTTTCTCATGACCCTACAGTATGCCTTCTAAGCCAGGACAGTATTATCAAGCTCATTTAGCAGATGAGTGAACTTAGGTGTAGACTGAGTTGCCCCCTCCTATGAAGCAAAGAGGCAAAGCCAGAACGAAAAGAGTCCCTGGCTCCCAGCACTAATCATTTCACAATTACCATGATTTCCCTGAGCAGATTTCCATTGCTTCAGCCACTAATGATGGGCTTGAACTATATTGGACTGTGTGGAACATGAATGTATTTGCTCCCTGCCTTTAGAGAATTCATGTTCATTTGCTCTAACCCTATAACTGACCTTGTCACCAAAGCCTAAACTCAGTCTGAAGCTTTTAAGAGTCCATGGAATGAAAGAAAGCATTTCTGAGTTTACTGCAAGGGTAGCCCTCTGCAAAATTTGCTTGGAGGACTAAAATCTACTGTTGTACCTTCAAGAAGAGTTAAATACATATGAGCAATTGATTATTCTAAAAAACTACATGGAATCTGGAAATTTTTCTTTGTATAATTAACTGAGTTATATTTATCTATACAAAGATGGTAGAGTAAGAGATGCATTACTGAATCAAGCCTGAGATTAGAGATATGCTATAGTTAAGAAAAAGCTGAGATCCTGGATCTAAGAAATTATCCAAGAATTTTATATGTGTCCAGGTAATCTGGGGAGTCTGTTTGGACAGTTTATATGGGAATTGATGGGCATTTGGGGTTCATTGAAGGAAAGCTGTTATACTTGTTTAACTGAAATGGAAAAGAATTTCAATGAAATGTACTGAAGTAATTTACTTTCTAGAAATTCAATAGGCATTTTTTGACTTACTTTAAGTTTTGCTGCTATTTACCCATATGAAGATATTTATATGGCATGTCACACCAAAAGTGGAAAATTTTTTCAACATTTACCCATATTTACAATGGCCTACCTAACTTTTAAGAGGAAGGTAGTCCAGAAGGAAATAACAACAACCTCAATATAGGGTTATTAGAACCTCACTGAAAACAATCCCATTTTCATCAATAATTGGATAGCAAAAGTTTCTAATGAAATTATAAAGAAGCAAAAAGAAATGAAATCAATGATCCCTAAACAAAGACAACTTCTTAAAACGGACTTTAGCCAAAAAAGAAAAATGTTAATACTAACTTGTTATTAACATAAGACGTGGAGGCCATTGCTTGCAGATCTTCAGCAGCTGCCACCGTCTGCTGCGCCAAGCCTGCGGTCCCTCAATCTGACATGGAGGTTGAGGACTCTCCCCGACGGGTCACCAGCCGACCTTACTCCTGCAGCAAAAGGCTGTGCCCTAACCACAACAGACTACTCCGGATTCCCAGAAGGAGCTCATTTCTTCTTTGTCTTCAACTTTTCTCCACGCTTTTACCTCCACCTGGAACAGCTGTAAAAGCAATGTTCAGGGGAACACTTTTGTTTTATTGTTAAGTTAAAATAACATTATCTCATCTCTAATTTCTCCCGTCCTCCACCAACAGAAGCAACAGCTCATTAAGAGATTCCACTGACTGCAGCAAATCTAGTGAAACGCTTAGCAGGTAAGCAGTGCTCTCCCCAGCCCCTGCCTGTCAAAATGCCCCTCTACTACTACTACGCATTCATTAATTCAAAAGATTGTTAACTGCCCATGTGTGCCACACTCTGTGGATAGCCCTTAGAATATAACAGTGAGCAAGTCAGACATGAGCCCTGTCCTCAAGTTGTTTACAACTGTAAGGTCTGCTTATTGACAGAATGCCTGGAAAAAATCACCGTTACCTTTTCCATTTTCAGCACCTAAAAAAAACAGAGATAGCAGAGCCTTTTTATATCATAAGAATGTGGAAGTGAATTCTGTTGTTTAGGTTACAGCTAAGCAGAGGCTTCATCCTTGCTCTATCTTCAGTACCAAGCATATTGCCTGTTACATAGTAGCCAGTCAGTAAGTGTTGGTTTAGTAAATGAATTAAGACAGTATTATAAATATTTTCTCACTGTCCCTGATACTTGATCAATTACAATGAACTTGAATCTTTCTAATTATATATTTCTTTTAGCCTAAAAGAAAGGAGTTTTAATTTTTTTAATCTAGGTGTATAATATTACATTGAACCTATCAATAATATCTGCAGCTATCTACTGAATATTTTTGTTTACATTATGTTCTGGGTGTTTTAGACTTATCTCATTTAGCCAGTCTAATCTAATCTATGATTTAGGCATTATTATCTCCTTATATAGGTTAGCAATAAAGACTCAGATTGCTTAAGCAACTTGCTGGTTGCAATGCAGCTTGTAAACAATGGAATTAACATAGACACTGAGAAGTGACTAGTGGTTACAAAGGGAGAGGTTGGGGTGAGTCAGGGGGGAGGGGGAGGGAGTAAAGGGGCACAATAATTCACAATCACAATATAAGTTGATCAGGGGGACAGTAGTACAGAATGGAGAATATAGTCAATGATTCTGTAACATCTTTCTACATTGATAGTAACTGCACTAGAGGGGAGGAGGATTTAATAAACTGTTAAGCCACTGTGTTTTACATTTGCAACCAATATAAGATTGTATGTGAATGATACTTCAATTAAAAAAAAACAGTGGAACTCAAATTTGAACTCAGGTCTAGCTGGCTTCTGAGCTCAGGCTTGTGACCACTCCTGTGTTCTGCCTGTGGGTACCTGGACTAAGCTGTCTGGGGAAGAGCCCAGTCCTGGGCATGGGGCACAGAGGGGCTACATCCCTGAGATAAGTAAAGCTCTGCTGTAATGTGATGTGTTGTGAAGAAGAGAGAATGGTGAGGAAAAGATGGGACCTAGCCCCTCCCTGTGTCCAAATGGGAAAAAGATTTTAAAGTATGTGATGGAAGCTCTCAAAAGTATGAAACATTCTAGAATATTTAAAAATAATTTATTCAAATTGCTGCTCTATTCTATGGCCACTGGCCACTTTTAAACTCATACTTCAGGGACTAAGAATCCTACAGTGGCCAGTTTACTGTGTTTCATTGTGAGTGCAGTGCCTTGGTCATCATTTCATAGTGATGTGTCTTAGTTTAGAAACTTTTGTAGCCATAAGCTCAATCAATATAGTCTATGTTCCCAGAAAAGAATAAAAAATAAAAGAAATGAGTGACTGTGGTATGTGGAATTTTGCTGAATTATTCCTGATTGGATTGAATTATTATGTTGAATTAAATTATTCTGAAAGCCACATCTCTCAGAAGTTTTGTGGAGAATTGACTTTTTTATTCTGTTATTATAACTTAATGAACATCATTATACTCTAAAGAAGATTTCCAGTAAAATCTTCAAAATATCTAGCCCCCTTTATGCACCTCCAGGAAATGACCCACAAGGACCTGAAGTTCATAATGACCAAAGCTGAACAAAGATAAGCATCCCACAAACCATCCCCCTCCATGTCTGTCTCCTGCTTCTTTAAGTGCCGCCACCTCTCTCCCAGGACACCTGTGCTTAAATCCTAACACTGTCTTTGATTCTTCTTTCACCCTCTTACTTCTGTAGACACCAAATCTTATTAATTCTGACTCCAAAAAGTTCTCAAATCCATTTTCTTCTTTGCACATCATCCCCTAGAACTGCCTGTATTAATTTCCTATGGCTACTGAAACAAAGTCAGTAGCTTAAAACAACACAAATGTATCTCTTTTACATTTCTGGAGGCCGCATTCCTAAATCAGTTTCACAGGGCTGATGTGAAGATGTGGGCAGGGTCATCCTTCCTCCAGAAGCTCTGTGGGTTAAGCCACTTCCTTATCTTTTTCCAGCTGCTGGAGCTTCCTTCCTTGCACTCTGGCTGGTGGCTCCTCCTCCATCTCCACGGCCCACCGCAGCATCTTCAGACACCTCTCTCTGCTGAGACTGGTCCATCGAATTTTCTCTTCTGTGTTAAACCCCTCCCTGCCTCCTCCTTATAAAGACACTTCTGATGGCACTTAGCCCCAGGGTCATCTCCCCTGCTCGGGTCTCTGGATTTAATCACATCTGCAAAGTCTCTATTGCCCTATAAAATGACATTTGTAGGTCCTTGGCGTTTAAACGCAGATAGACTTGGCAGCCATTATTCAGCTTTACACACTGAAGTGGGCTTTTTTGCATTTCTTATGGTAGCCTTTGCAGTGTTAGTGTGGGTGTTTATAAATCTCCAGTCTCTTGCACGTTTCAGTCACTTTTATGCATCAATTTCAAATTGACCTGCTTAAAGCATGCCTCAGACTTTGTGTTCCCCGACCCCCAAACCTTCAGAGGCTCCCTGTTGCCTACTACAGCAAGAACTAAGTTTTTCCCTGATAATTTAGACTATCCACATACAGCCATAATCCTCCTTCCCTAATAATAGCTGCATTAGGGCTTTTCCCCTAATGTAGCTATTCTCAAACGGTTTGGTTTCAGGACCCCTTTGCCCTCACAAATATCACCGAGGATTTCTAAGAGCTTTGTTTATATGAGTCATTTCTATTTCTATTTTAAGTATTGGGAACTAAATTTTAATTTTAAGCATTTTAGAATATAAAACTCATTTAAAAATAAAGTAAGCATATTACATGTTTTCATAATAGCATATTTTATTATGAAAAATAACTTTAAAACAAAAAAATCATTGAGGAGGCATTGTTTCATAATTTAATGTGTGGCTTGATCAAATATATTTGGATTCTCATATTTGTATGTGTATTTAATCTGTTGTGATATCAGATATCATGGAGCCTCTGGGAAATGCCAAACTGTACATTCTGAGAAACTGAGAATTAAAAAACAAATAATATCTTAATATTGTAATAAAAATAGTGTTGCACTCACAAACCCCCTGTAAGGGAATCACCTTGGGAACAGCTGCTGTAATATTCTCACACTGGTGGTGCCCAACCCACAGAGAATTATGTGGTTTATGTCAACTTCTTGATTAAAATAAGTCTAAGGGTTTCATAAAGTAATGCTACTGTTGCTGAGAGGTTTTTTCCATTTTCCATCTTTCATGTCTTTGGTTTTTATCATTTTTAAATAAGTTATTAAGATTGTCTCTCTTAGAGAAGGGGATTGAAGGGTATTATGATTACTTCACATGGTGTGGGGGGTCACGGGGAAGACACTGTAGCACAGAGAAGACAAGTAGTGGCTGTGGCATCTTACTACACTGATGGACAGTGACTGCAGTGGGGTGTGGGGGGAACTTGATAATATGGGTGAATGTAGTAACCACAATGTTTTTCATGTGAAACCTTAATAAGAGTATATATCAATAATACCTTAATGAAAAAATTATATAGAAAAAAAGATATTGTCTCTCTTAGAATCCATGAGAGAAATATTTTGGTTTTATAGCTATTATTAAACAAATATGAGTTTCTGAGCAAGTTATATATTATTATATTTTCATTCTGCACAATGTTCATGGGCACTGAATGCATAAAGATAGTACAACTTTGTATCTCCTTCATAGGATCCTTTATGACTTCGGCAGATTAGGGTTATGACTGCCATCTAGAGTTTCTATTTGAAGTCATCACTTTTGCCTGCATTAGCTTGCTTCTGTCCATAAATCTTAACACTGTGTTTATGAAGTGGAATGTTTGCATGACTATTCTTATGCTTCCAGAGACCCAGTCACATTATATGCTGGAGACCTAGAAGATCCACCTAGTTGCTTCACATTCATATCTGCAGGTGAGTTTTCAGTGAAAGCACAGCAGTGTGCTGAAAAAAAAAAGGCTTAAAGCCCTGCAGAGGCTCCCCATTTCCATGAGAGTAAAAGCCAAAGTCATTACTGTAGCCTATAAGTTCCCGTTAACCCTCTGGTCCCATTCCTACTACTAGCCCTTGACTCACTCTGTTTCATCCATCCTTGAATTGTTCCTTGAATATGGCCAGGCAGCTTCTATGTTAGGGCCTTTTAGCCACTGTTCACTCCACTTTGTTAACCCCCTCAACTCCTTTAAAGCTTTTGCTCAGATGTCACTTTTCTAGTAAGACTTACTCACATCACCTTATGTAAAAATTATAACCCTCCCAAGCCCCCAGTCCCTCTTATCTTTTTTTTAAATTACCCTTAGCATCTTTTAATATACTCCGTAACTTACAATAGATTGTTCATTGTGTGTCACCACCTCTTAGACAGAAGCTTTACAGGGGCAGATGTCTTTAATTCTCTGGTTCCCAAGTACTTGGAACCTTCCTGGCACATAGCAGGTGCTCAATAAATACTTACTGAATGGATGAAAGCAAAAGGAGAAGAATCAAGGCAGATGGTTCTCCATAAAATTTCCAAAGACTTATAGACAAAATGCTTCCATAAAACAAGGAGGTTAAGGAAGAGATGGAAAGGTAACAGGATCTGTTGAAAAGCAAAATATATATGCATACATATTTTTGAAAATGTATAACTCAGATTAGAAATGAGAGAGAGAGATAAAAATATAAGATGGAAAGCCTTAAAAAAATAAAAAGTAGGATAGGCATGACTGAAATCATAGACAGGACATGATGGACCCCCTAGAGAAAATTACACAAAAAGAATTTTTAGAACCAAGAAAGGCAAAAAGTAAATTATAGAGAATATGTTAGATTTTGAAGGCAAAGGCCAACTAATAGACACATAATTGGTCTACCTCAGGAAGAAAACAGAATAAATGGGAAAGAATGAAAACGTAACTCAAAATCTGGACAATAATGATGTAAACAGGGAAAATTGAGATGAAAGGTGTAAGAAGAAAGACAAGTTTCCAAGTTTTCTCATTTTTTGTAGAAGGTTGTCAATATATACCTAAAATCAAACAATTTTTAAGTTTTTAACTTGTGAGAAATTTTTTTTAAGAATATCTTGAAGAAAAGAACACTTATTTGAAATTAAACAATTCCTTCAGGTTTATTTCATTTAAATGGTTTTACTGTTATTTTAATGATTAACCAAGAGAATACAACATCTATCCTTGCCTTATGAGATTAACATAAATGAGTGCTTTAACCTTTTCTCATACATTGTGAGTGCCTTAGAGCATGTTACTCCATTCACTATACTTCCAACCTACATACAATTGTTATCACATATTTTAATTATAAGTGTAAATACCACAGTGGATTATGAGCATTGTTTTGTATAGTTAATATTCATTGAGATATAGCCACATATGTGTACTTTACCTTCTATTTGTATCATTTTACTTGTGCCTGTAATGTTTCCTTTAGTGTAAATATGCTGTTGATAGATATTCTCTCAGTTTCCATTTTTCTGAAGTTGTCTGTATTTCATCTTCATTTTTGAGGAGTATTTTTTCTGAATACAGAATTCTAGGTTGACATCTTTCCTTCATTTTGAAAATATTGCATTGTTTTCTGGCTTCTATTCTTCCCACTAAAAAGTCAACTTTAAATGTAATTGTTGCTCATTTAAATGTAATCTGTCTTTTTGCCCTTCTGGCAGCTTTAAGATTTTTTTTCTCTTTGTTTTGTTTATTTTTCTAGCAGTTTTTATTGATATGTCCAGGTATGATTTTCTTTATATAAGAAGAACTTGTTTGGGGTTTGGAATAATGCTGCTTAAATCTGGTAGTCTGTGCCTCCATTATCCAGACCTTGGGGGTCTACATCTATTAGCTATGATTTCTTGTCTTGGTTTTCTCTTATGCCATTTTGTCTCCTCATATGCCTCGTTATTTTTACTGTTTGACAGACATGTGAAAAATTGTACAGATGGTTTGAGACTTAGAAGGAGGTTACCTTCCTCCAGAGGGCATTCATGCTTCCTTCCGGTGGACAACTAAGGGTACCAGCAATCCAGATCATTCTAATCCAATCAGCAATTAAGATTTGAGGGTAGATCTCAGGATCCCCAAAGGCAGGTCCTATTCCTGTTCATCCTTATTCCTAAGACATAGCTCTTTTCAATTCCAACCCAAAGCCTTGGGTATTCACCAGAACATCCCCTAACTACCCACTGACCATCACTGGGAACATTTTCTTATGAAAGTTGGACTTTCTGAGAGGTGCCATGTACTATTTCTAATTAATTCTGACCTTTTACTTTTGTTCTTGCAAAATTTTAGCAAGTCCATGTGTGAAAAATTCAGCTTCTCATTCATTCTATTCTTCTCCTAAGAAATCTCCACTTCACTCACTCTTAACTAGTTTGGTTGAAGATTCAATAGGTTCCACATCACAGTATCGATCCACCAAACCTGTTAATTCACCTGATTCTGTTAAAGGTAAGAATGATCTGACATTGCTAATTAGATTCATTGATTTTCTACTGTATTAAATTGAAAGTTCTTTTCCATAATCAGAATTAATAAGATTTTACATGGTGCTCTTATGTGCAAGCTCTAACTGATGCTGTGTAACTTAAGCGGGTCTTATTTAAGTAGAATAGCTATTGTACACACACATACACACACACATACACCTTAGTAAATATGCATAGATACTATATGTAAATAATATCTCTCCTTTATCTGTTATGAATAATGAACTTTTTAATCTATTTTTTTTATAAGATTTGGGTCTCCTTTTAAATTCTGTGAGTGATGTTGATTAAGTACATTCTCTAAAATCTGGCTTTCTTCAGTCTCTGCCTTTGTAAATGCAAGTGTCTATCTTAACAACTTGTCAAAATGTTCTCATTTTTAAAATTTTAAGTTCACTTGTTGTTTGCTAAGACAGATGGAAAAAAATGGTTTGATTTAGAGGAAGTGCCTGAAAAGTAAGTGGATGTTGTATGTACATGTTGAATTAAACTTGAAATGTTTTCATCATAAATGACAGTGCCTCAAACAGCCCGAGTATTCTACAGCACCATTTCCTTTGATAAGTCAGGGTAAACTAGGCAAGCTGTTGCATCATTGTTAAGTCAGCTCTCAATTGAAATTCTTTGCCTAACACATTTCTAGTTCTAAAAACATGTAGGAAAATCAGAAGCTAATCACAGATTTTAGTACATTTTCTTTCTTACCATCTTTTCTTCTGCATCTGTGTTTTCCTGTTGTTTCTTCCTCTTTTATGTTTCTAACATATTCTTCAGTATTTTTGAAAATTGAGAGCAGTGATTATTGCCAGAGGAGAACAGCGCTTCTGGTCACCTCATTATTAACTTGTGGTTACAAAATAGCTTGGCTTTTCCCCCCCTATTGTTACATCACAAATTTTATATTATTTATGTGAAAAATCTCTGAAAAACTTTTTTCCCCTCCTGAACTAAAATAACTCCTAAATGACTGCTTTTAATACTAATATCTGTACTGAAAAGGGTATTTTTTAAAAAGGGTATTTTGAGCCATTAAAATTTTTTTCAAGATTATACAGCAAGTCAAGGACTCAAATCAAAATGAAAATTTTGAGGGTGCTAGTCAAGTATTTTTCAGAGGCTGACAAAACTTAGCATACTTATTAGAGAATAGCTTACATGCTTCTAGCCCCTCTTCATTTGCTATTGCCACCTTTATTCTAGTCTGCGGTCATGTCAGCATCCATACCCCTCTCCTATCACATAGTACCTTCCCTATTCATGGGATAGCAACTAAAATGGGCACTTGGCCTCACATACCTTAAAAAATATTGCCAGTGTCAGTATTATAACTTGCTCTTCCAACCCTTAAGTTAATGAAACTATTCAGGTTTGGTGTGAAAGGCTGTCATTTGTACTGCAGAATGTAGTATTAAACTTGAAGTATTCCTCTCACTCATTCCACTTAATGCTATGTAAATAAGAGTAAATCAGACTGATTTGAAACAAAGTCAAATAAGCTAGGACTGCAATATTTAGATAAGACACTTCTTTTATTTATTTTAAAATGGTGTTTTAAAGTTTCCATTATTTAAGGGAAAGGTTGGTTAACTTGTAATTGGAAGTCTTCTAAAAAGAAATATTAAATAGACTTTAAATATCACATCTAAGCAATTTTCTAATAGCTTCACAGTCTCAGCCAATAGAAACAACAGGAAAAACATGCAGGAAGATTCAGAACAGACTGGAAAGCTTGCAAACTCTGGTAGAAGATTTACAGATGAAGAACCAAGGTACAGTGTACATTTTTGGAGAGATTTTCCCTGCTCAAAAAAATACTCAATCCTCCCTTCAGGTTAAGCCTCCTATCTATAGACCCACTGAAAAAGATATTGAATAAGCAATTCAGAAACCTTAGTCAAAATATCATGACTAACCCCTGGATTAATTTTGTGGCCTTGGGCAGAGGTCACTTTAGCCCTGCTTTATCTTTTATCTAATAAGGATAATAACACTGTTGACTAGCCCTCAGGAGAACCTGTGTTTTGGGCAGTTTCTCACATGAGATTTCCTACACACTATCTTTCTTGCCCCTGTTAGCTCTTAGACAAGCATTTAATGATGGTAGTCAGGGTAAGATTGTAGTCAATAGCCAGAAAACAAAATAATGGTATTTAGAGTTACATAGGATTTAAATTAGCATGGACTGCAGGAGACAAAGCCGCCCAATGAATCACTAACTAAAAAGATAAACTACTAATATATAATTGAAGCTATTTGAATGAGAAACTATTTTACTTTGTTGATTATAGGTAAATCTGGGCTTATGCTCTGGGTGGATGTTCCCACGATATAGGAAGATATGCATATGTTCTCATGGCTTTGAGTTTCATAGTTTTATGCTTTTCTGACATAAATGCATGCATCCAGGAGCCTTTGTCAGAGATAATTTTGAAATACATATATTATTCCATCTTTGCATTTCTAGAGAATATAAGTCACTGAAGAATAATAAATATTTTTCTAAGAACAAATCCTTAAAAATAAATTTTGCCTTATTACTAATACTAATAATAGTTGCTATTAGTATTTATTGAGCACTTACCAGCTATGTGCCAGGCCCTGTACTCAGCGCTTTGCTTTATGTTTTCCTCATGTGAGCTTAACAACACTAATATTATGTCATTTGAAAATGAGGAAACTAAAGATAAGATCACAATCAGTCAATAAGCTGTAAGTTACACAGTGAATATTAGAGCAGGGACTTGATCTCTGCAGTTTCTGATTCCAAAAATCCACATTTTTTAATATACTAAGGCTATATACACCAAATTGTTATTTAAGAAAATTGTAAGTCTCTTATGATAACACCAGATCCTTGTGTATATAAATATCAAGAAAAATCTGATTTTAAGTTTATTGTGAGTTTTTTAAGGAAGGTGTATTCTCTTACTGGCTCCATTTTTATTCATACTTTGACACATTTCTGAGTTTATCTGAGCAATACCACCATGTAATAAGTTCAAATGGAAGACATGTTGTATTTGTTTAAAAAATAAGAATACCTTTTTATTGGATGCATTACCTGGAAAAATGGCCCTTGGAAATTATGAAGCAAGTATTTTAGAATTTTAAGAGCATTTATCAAAATTTAAAGTACACATATACTTTGACCCATAAATTCCACTTCTAGCTGTTTATTCTAGAATAAATGTACAAATGCACAGAAGTCTGTTTACAAAAGTATTTCTTATAGCATTATTTATAAACAAAAATAAGAAAGTAACTTCTAAAAATTTCCTTACTAACATGTTGGTACATCCATGTAATGGAATACTGTAATACTGTGCAGTCAGAACAAAAACGAGCTGAGCTGGAAAGATGTAGACATTTTGTTGAGTGAACAAAGCAAACTACTGGACAATTTATACCACACATTTCCATTTGTGTAAAGAAGAAAACTCCTGTGTGTGTGTGTGTGTACATGAAGATATTCACTAAACTGTTCACAGTGATGCCCTCTGGCTGGGGGGTGAAGGGAATGTTAGCAGATTGAGGGAACAGAGAGACAAAGACTGACCTCCCTCTCTCTTTGTATCTTTCTGAGGTATTCAGATTATTCACAATTAGTATGTATTATTCTATGATAATAATCACTGTGTTCATTTACAACAGCTGAAAGTGTAAAGATTTATCCTTAGCTCTGTTCCATAATATCAGTTTTTTTAAAAATATGCTCCTTTGCAACTTTTAAGAATTGTTGAGCTTAGATGTATCTTACTTTATCATAGCATATCACATGCTGTGACCTTTAGAAGCACATCATCGAGCTTAAAGCAGAGTCAAAGTTACTGTTCTTTGTTTTGTCAACATTTTCAGCAATGTCTTCAATGATCAGAAATCAAGAAAAGAGGATACAGAAAGTGAAAGACCAGGAAAAAATATTACTAAAGTGATACATTGCTTGCCTGTTTTTTACAGACAGATGATGCCCAATTAAGTGTGGGGTTTCTTATAATTAGTGCCCTGTGTACTTTTTTCTTTCTATGTGAAAATTTAATAAAAGATACCCTGTCCTATAAATTCTATTTTGAAATAAACTATTCTTGAATGCTCTCACAGTAAAACTTCGAATAGTGCTAATTAGATGTGAAAATATTGATACCTTATAGGGTGTTAATTTATGCTAATAACCAATGTGTTGGAATAGGTACATGGTTTTATTATCTTTACTGGTGCTGAGGCAATAGTCCTTTATTTTTTTTTAGCTTAAAAAAAATTTCACATTAAAGATGTGGTACAATGCCCAGAAGGACAAACTCCAACTACTGACAGGGATTCCTTTTGTGACCCTGAACTCACTGTTTGTTGTGTCAGTATCACTGAATATGATCAGATCACAAAATATTGAAGCCCTTAATCAAAACTTTTAGAAAAATTTTTCTTTATTAATAGCTATAAGGAAAGAAAAAACGTGTTATTATTAAGCCAGTGGCTAACTCAGTTGTATTCAATACAAATTGAATACAGTGTCTGCCTTACTTAGGTTTTAATAAGTTAGGAGGTTTAGTATGTGGAGTGTTTTCCAACACCAGTGACCAATTTTTGTGGACACGGACTGGGTCTCCTGTGAGTCATTTCAATTCTGACACTGCCTGCCTAGAGCTAATATCAAATTCTACAGATTTACGGGCCCCACAAGACAGCCTCCCACTTCAGATGCCATTTGTAAGTCCTGGGCCACCTGTGCTTCTAACAAGCTACAAATGGGAGGTTCCCCTAACCACCCCCTCACTTTCAATGATTTGCTAGAATGATCACAGGACTCAGGAAAGTGCTTTACTTACTTATATTACCAGTTTATTAGAAAGGACACAACTCAGGAACAGCTAGATGGAAGAGGTGCACAGGGCAAGGGATTGGCAGGGAGGGAGGGAGGGGGCTTCCGCGTTCTCTCAGGGCACATCCCCCTCCTGATGCTTTGATGTGCTTACTAACCAGCAGCTCATCAAATCTCATTGTTTGATAAATCTCGTAGAATCCATTATTTATGGAGCTGAATCTCCAGCCCCACTCTCCGGTGTTCAGAAATGGGCTGGTGGGTCTGACGATCCCAGGCCTCTACCGCCTGGTCTTTCTGGTGGCCAGCCCCGCCCTGAGGTGGTCTGGAATCCCCACCTTAAGTCACCTCAGTAGCCTCAACTCAGCCTCGATTGTACCTCATTATGAATGACAAAAGACACTTCTGTCACTAAGGATATACCAAGGGTTTGAGAGTTCTGCACCAAGAACTGGGGACAAAAATCAAATGTATTTATTATATACCAGAAGATGTGAAACAAATGAAACGAGACAACAGATACAGAAATGTTTCAGTTGTGCCAAAGACAAGGACAGTGTGGCAGGAGGCTGGCTGTCTAAACAAATTGGTCCTCCTGTTCCACAGTACAGATGTCACAGAGAACGTCTGCTCAACTACGGGCTGTTTCCCAGCCCTGCCACCCCTCACAGCTGTGTGTGGCCACCTGACCAGTTCTCATAAAGGCATGTGGACCGAGCATATGTGGCACTTCCTGGCCAAAGGTTTAGTAAGCATTGTGTGTTCCTCCCATTATTTCCCCTTCCATGGGCTGCATACAGTGGGCAGCAAGGTTGTAAGGGGTGGCAGAGCTACCAGACAGTAGCGGCCTGGCTGACAGTCTGCAGGGAGAGCTGCCCTCCTTCCAGGAATGCCCACTGCTGACTGTTCAGTGTTCAGCCTTCTTACAGGGGTGGTGTCTGTGACAGTGGCCAGCACCAGCCCTAACCAGTACAGATGTGAACAAATAGGAGGGCGTAAGTACTCCCACAAGCAAACCCTTGGGTTTCTCCTCTAAGTGACAGTGTTAGCACTCTGAGCACATCTTTACATAATGGCTTTTTAAAATATAAAATTTAGTAGTATATATATCTCTTCCATAAACTGGCTTTACTGAAAGATTCATGTTTATTTCACCAAGTGATGATAAAATAGCTAGTGACAGAACTCTGAAGATACTGTTTTGCCTTTGTTTACCTAATAGAAATGCCTGAGCATTCTGTGTAGCAATAGTAAAAGCCTTCTCAAGAGCTCACTGATAAAATATAAGATTCATTATGAAGTATGCGAGGAAGTACACATGAACTTCACATAAAAGTGCTATGAGCCAAAAACTATCAAACAGTTCTTTTAAGCACTTTCTAACATTATTTTCAGTTGGGTTTATGCTCTTTTCAGAAAGACAATCTACAACCAGGATTAAACATTATTTTGCCAAAAGATGTTACACTTATTAAAAGCTGTTTTAACATATAAGAATTCATTTCAAATACAGGCATACATAACATCCCTCCAAAGAAAGCTGAAGCTTTAAAAGAAATATTCTAAAACTTTTTCTCCAAAGCAGGAGAAAGACTTCTATGCCTCTTTGCTTTTTGCTGTGTGTCTGTTATTAGTGGAGGAAAATTTAGTATTTTATTTTACATCTAAGCTATAATGGTACTAAAATTTAGGCAAATGATTCAGACATTTAATAAAGATACTAAAATTCAGGCTTTATTTAGTTATAATAATAAGTTGAAATGGATCTCAGAGCAAAGATGTACTTCTAAATCACTGTCTTCTTAGAGTTGTTACCCAAGAGAGCTACTGTATGCAAGGATGGGGGAAAGGGAGAGATGACTGCTGTGGGATAGTCCATCTGTCTGTCCAGTTCTGGTGTGAGTGGGGAGGGGTGGTGAAGAGAGACCTACAAGGGCCCCATGAATAAATAATGGGTGTGCCCTTCCCTGCAGTCAGGCTGTACCTCCCAGCCCTCCAAGAGGTACCACTCAGGCTTGCTCAGGCTACACCCTCACCCTGCTCCTTGTGACCTGCTCCAGTGATGGACTGATTAGGCCCCTGTTTCTACACCAGCCTTCCATCATTAAAACAAAGACATATTTGCTACCTTCAAACCATACCTGGCATGTAAAGCCAAGAAAAAACATTGGGAAATCTTAATGCACTACCTCATACATATCCTTGATAATCACAACTACTGACCAGCTATTTTCTGATCACAGTTCTATATGGTGTTAACATGTTTAAATAAAAAGTATACATGTAGTAAAGAGCATTTCTCCACCTGGACTTGTAGGAAATTAGTTCTTTTTGAATGAGGCTTGCTTCAATCCCTTGATGAAGGATCACCCAGAGGCTCAAGCTTGAACCCTGTTCATCTAGTTAGTTTCTGTGCTCCCTGACCAGTTCACAACTTAGCCAGTGCACTTGCCCAGAGGTCCAAGTCCTAAAGTAGTGATGGACCAGCACAAACCCATCCACCAATGCCAGAGGAAAATTACATGCTCACTGGAAGCATTATCTACGTGTACGTATTTCCACTCATTACACAAAAGTCACTAGCAAATTTGGAACAACTCTGATGGCTAAATTTGGAGCTACACTTGCTTTATTTTAAATTACTCAGGGTGCTCCACAAGCTTACCCTCTCCAGTACTTTGTAAACTGAATCAGTGAATCCCCCACCACTTGTGAACCACTTTATCCTCATGTCCAGTCTCTAGGGACCTATTGCTGCATTCTTCCCAGCGGGTAACTCTCCCATTGTCTACCACCACAAACTTCCACTCCACCACTGTGTCTGCTGGCAGGGACACAGAACGAGACCAGAACCCATCCTTGCTATACTGGAGTGGGACGTAAGTGTTCCAGCTCCCAAGACTCTTATGGTCTCCAGTCACTGCAATGAACTCCACACCAGTGCTTGTGATATAATGGACCTGGAACCTGACATTAATGTGCTGAGACTCTGAAGACATTGCTACTACCCTTTTTGGTTTCACTTCCAATTCCTGACCTCTTGCTTCCACAACAGTGCTTCTGCCATAGTCTGTTCCCTGGTTTGGGCATAACAGTGAAGCCTCAAGACTGCCACCCAAACCAGTATCTCCCCAAGATGAGTGCCTGGACACCATTTCCCAGTTCTCGTGGTCATCAGTTTCCTGACTGTCCAACTGTCCAAGGTTCACTTTTTTAGCTCTGTCCATGACCAGGTTGCTGGAAGGCAACTTCTCTGCAAAATATGGAGCTGCTTTAGCAGGTGTCTCTTGTCCTCTTTGGAATCCCCATTCTCCCTTCAAGCTTTCATTTCTTGGCGCTTCAGAGTAACCTCTATAGTTACCAGTCTTAGATGTAGCTAGAGAGTCTGTGTCTGAAAACTGTGCAGAAGGAACACGCTCCTTTGAATTGTCAGAGTCACCACCTTGTCCAGGGCTTTGCATTCTGCATGCTGCTGCTTCGTGCAGGTTACCATGACCTTTGGTCTCTGAAACCAAACATCCATTACTTTCATGAAGATGCTCTAAAAAAAGGGGACATGTAACTGTGTTAGGCAGTTCAAGTGAGAAAAAGTAAGAAAGGCTGAGAAAATAGGTTTAGTTATTGAAGACTACACCAGTAATCTATCTGCAGTTCACAAAATCTATCTCTACTAATCTCAAGTACTTAATTACCAAGTTCAGGCACTAACTGAATAAATGCCTGTTTGGAATTACAAAAGGCACACCCAAGAGTGTCAGTGCACCAGCACAAGAGTGCAAATGAAATGGCAGGTTAGAGAGGCAGAAGTGTAACCCTGTCGTGGTCCTCCATCCGCAGGCCAGGCTATACAGGCATGTAGCCAAGTCAAGTTGCTTGGCTCCTATCATCAGAAAATGTTGTCCAGCCTGTGGCGTGAAGAGCCGCATGGCTAACCTACAAATCAGATGAGTACACCTGGCCTCCCAGGAACTTCCTGCAGCCCAGGGATCACTCTCACAGGTGCAGGCAGGCAGCAGCTGTCGCTGTGAGCCAATACAAAGAACAGCAGGGCATCAGCGGGCAAAAGGTGGTGGTGAGTGTCACGGGAGAGGGCTGGGTTCTGCTTGCCAACCCCATGTGTATGGGGAACGTTTCAACAAAACAGGTGTTCTACATATTCTCCCACTGTACACTTTAAAGAATGTTTTTCAAATACACAATCCAAGCTCCCTAAAGATTTGGTTTTCTTCTTGGCCACCTAATTGTTAGTCTAAATAGCTCCTACAAGATGGAAATCTCCAAAATCACTCAATCAGCACAGATAGGGTTTTTAGTTTTTGGGGAGTGAGTGGTGTCTTTTTTAATTGTCTCTTTAATGGGGGGGGGGTTGCTGCAAGTGAGACAAACATTACTCTGAATTCTTTCAGTCTAAAGCATGAGGCTGGATTTCAGAAAAGGAAGATAAATGAGCTTTCCTGATCATCCCAAACCAATTGCATAAAAGGCATGGGGAGCTAGATTTTCAAGTGACTGAACATGAACACCACTCCACTCCCGTGTCCCGCAGCAGCCAAACCACTCCACTAAAAATAAAGTTCACAGATGTCATTTTCACCGTCAGGCTGGAGTCCAGGACAGGAAGCAGACCAAGGGAGGGCACTGGAAGGTACAGTTTTCTGCCAGTGTTCTCACTTTGCCTAGCATACAGTCTCTAAAATGTAGATTAAAACCTAGAAGTCAGTTCTACTCATGGGAGTTGGGTCCCCTAGTAAGTACATCCCTCCCGAGGACATTGGACAACCCAGCTGTTCGGGTGAGCATAGGGGCGGCCAGGATACAGCCCCAGGCTTCAGCGAGGCCTTCGTGGCCAGAGTTCAACCTGAACTTTGCCTTCCTGACAGAAGCGCCCAGACAGAGGGGAGGTGCTCCCAAATCCAGCTCTTCCGTGGGGTGGGGTATGGGAGGACATGAGGCGATGGAATTGGGACTGAGAAAAGTGTTCCAGCTCCGCCAGAAACTGAAGAGGGTGGTCAAATGCCCCTAAATTTAAGCATTCCTCCCCGAAGGCCCGGAAGGGGCGCCGCCGCCGCAGCGCCCGCACTGCGCCACGCGCAGCCCTGCGGAGGAGCCCCACCCCAGGGGCAGGGGCCGGTCCTGCCAGGGCGCGCCGGGCGCCGGACTCCGCGGGCGAGGCCGGTGGACGCTCGGGCCGGATCTGCAGGGTCTCCGCGGAGGGCGAGAGACCTCCCGGCGCGTGCGCAGCAGCCGGGGGAAATGAGGGCGTGAGGCGAGGGTCCTGCCCCCGGGGGAGAAGCGAGTCCGCGGGAATGGGCCGCTGGGGGGCTGCCGGTGGGAGGTTGTCCTCCCTGGGTGAGCTTCAAAGCCCCTTGGCAGATCTGCCTTCGAGACGCGTGGAGGAAGGGTTACCTGGTTTGCTGCCCAGCTCCCCGCTGGAAGGTCCCGGCGTCAGTCCGCCGCCAGCACCCTGATCGCCTCCCGCTGACGCCGCAGCCTCCCCAGAAGGGTCGTCCTCCTGCTCCGCGTCCGCGTTCTTTCCCGTGTCCCGCAGCAGCCAAACGAAAAGCGCTCCGGCCAGACCTCCTCCGACCAGCAGGGCGGACCAGACGGCGCCCATGGCTGAGAGTTCAAGGCTTCGAGAGACGACGGCGACCGAGCCCAGCGCTCAAGTCGCGCAGGCAGAGCCACACCTACCCCGCCCGCTCCAGCCTTTTACGGTCCGGGCGGCGGGCGCTCCTGCGCGGAGCCCTGCCCTCGGCGACTAATACTCAACTTTCGCAGCCCCGCCCCACACCCCGCCCCGAGGCGGCAGCCCATGCTCCGGCCGGGCGGAGACTCCCCGAGCGCCCTCTTCTCCCAGCGTTTTCTATATCCGACCTCGCCCTCGCCAGCAGCCGCGTGCACCCGGTGCTCCCCGTTCCACTGTGTCCCGGGCGCGTAAAGAGCCAAGTGCGCGCTTCTGTCGCATGCAAACCCGGTTCTGTTCCACCGCCTTTCCTTCCCTCTCCAGCTGCCCGCAAGGCCCAGTCCTGCTGCGGCCTGCGCCTGGATCCTCGGCGCCTCCTCGCCATAAACACGCAGCAGCAGCGCGGCCAGCTAGAGGCAGGAGCTTCCAGGAACTTAAGCGCTGGAGAGGCTCACATGGGTCGCTGACGCGCGGAGTTGGTACTCAGGCTGGAAAGGTAGCACTGCCGGGTGGGCTGGGGTGGGGGGCGCCCGGAGCAGAGGGGCGCGGCGCGGAGAAACCGGGAGACATAGCGGAAGCTCTACTCGGCCGCCAGTTAGCCTCGCTTAGCCTCCCCAAGCTTCCGCCTCCCCGCCTGTAAAATGAAAGTATTGGACTGAGACCTGTCCATCTATAAATGCCAATCATCTAAACTACATCCAGCCCTTGCTTCTTCCTCGATCTACTTTTGAATGTGTAGTTGTTGCAAAATCCGCACTCTTCTGTCTGGACTGATGTTGCCCAGAGACAAGCTCTGCAGTTGGGTTTATTAATAAAAATAGCCCTCTCTGTGGGCCAGGTCATTATGCGTTTCATTTGATCTTCAAAAGACAACCCTGTGCGCTAGGAACCACAATTTCTTTCTAAGCTCATTCTTCTGTTGATCTGATGGCTTTACACACTAACTTGAGGCTGATTCTCCACTTAGCGTCTGCAGCTTGAGCCTCTCCCCTGAACCACGCTGGGCACTCTTAATCTCCAACAGCTGAGGCCACAGATAGCAAACAACGCCTGGGAATAGTTAGTGAAGTGGCTCCCTCTGGTAAAACAACCCATTCAAATGTGCCCACTGTTGCCGCAGACAGCAGCCTGTGACAGCGTGCAAGCGTTGGCTCCTGGAGTTACTGGAGGACTGGGGTGCCCTCCCTGCAGGTCACAACCCCTGCAGCCACAGGGGAGAGGGGAGAGGAAAGGGAGGAAGACACGGTCGCTGGCTCGGCTTTTCCTCCTCAATGCTAATAATAGTTACCTCAGCCCCACTTCACTCAAATCTAACTCCCACTCTTCCTCCCCAAGCCTGCTACTTGCCGTGGCAACCACTTTCTTTCCTGTTGTTGAAAAACCAACAACTTGGGATCCTCTTTCACTCTCTTTTCTCCTCTCAGAGTAGGCAGTAGGAAATTCTGCCATTCTTTCTTCAAAATGTGTTCAGAATTCTACTTCTCTCCACAGCAAGCCACCCTGGTCTCCACCCCCATCTCTCGCCTGGATTATTGCAGTCTCCTCCCATTGCTACCCGCGCTTCCACCCTTGAACTCCTACAGACTACTTTTAAAGTAGCAGTCAGAATGATCCTGTTAAAACATTCTCATCCTCTGTACCTCTGCGGGGGGCCCTCCAATTAGTTGCTTTACAGCTCGTGGCAAAAACCTTTTGGACCTAGGGAGCTTCCCAGGTGTAATCTGAAAATGGCCCTAGGCAGAAGGCTGGGAGAGACTGCAGAAAGGGGCAGACTGCTCCAGTTGGCAAGTGGCAATTTTAGTAAGTAAGGAACTTACTTAGGAGGTGGCCAGCAAGATGAGCAGATCTCAGCACCCCCACTGCCCCCCACCAAATCTTAAAAGCTGTATTTTAGTTCAGTCACATATGCTGTCCAGCTAGTTTCAACACATTTCTTTCTCAAGGCTGTGTTCTTGGAGCAGCTTCTGGAAATGGAAGGCAAGCAGAATGTGCATTCCAAGGGCAGGGGAGGGATGAGGCACCTCCACTCACTCTGGTCTAGCGGGAGGGTCAACAGGCAGTCATGTCTTCCCAATGGCCTTCCCCAACAACCCTGCAGGGCCTGTCCCCCATGACCATCCTGAGCCCATCACCTTCTCTCCCTCTTCCCCCTACAGTGGCTTCCCAGCCTAGGGTCATCCTTCCTACAGGTACCCATCCAGGTTTCTGTCTTCTCCCTTGCCCTCTTCAGGGCTTCGCACAAGTGTCCTCTGCTCTGTGCCCAGTTTGAATTACACCTCCTACCCCCTATACCCTTCCATGGCTTTATTTTTCTCATTAGCAACTAGGGCAACACTTCTAATACACTGTGTACTAGCAAATAAAACAATCGATAGGTAAAACAATCAATAGATTCGTTGTTTCAT
The DNA here is from genome assembly GCF_030020395.1 of Manis pentadactyla. Classification (NCBI taxonomy): domain Eukaryota; kingdom Metazoa; phylum Chordata; class Mammalia; order Pholidota; family Manidae; genus Manis; species Manis pentadactyla. Next base: position 62,537,222 of record NC_080023.1, on the reverse strand, counting down.
TTCTTCCCCCCTCTCCAGAAGGTAAACTACATGAAGCAGGGTTTACTGTCCTTTGTTCTCTGCTGAACTCCTGGCACCTAGGACATTCCCAGAGTGGCCCCTCAAAAGGAAAAGGTTGAGTGAATTGATCAGACACTCCATGTGTCCCCAGTTGGGAGTGTTGTTGGTATCTTCATATAGAGTCTACGTGCATGTTTCAGCACAAAGTGGAGGTTACGCTTTCGTCAGACAGGTTTCATGTCTTACACTAATTAGGGAGTCAATGATGGAATTTTTAAAAGACCTGTAAGGTTTAAGACCACTGACAACCACCCACACATCTCAATCCTGGCAGCCTTAAGGTCACACCAATCTTGAGTGTGAAAACAGTAAAAAGTGATAGCAAATCTATATTTTTAAGAAAATAAATGTCACTATATAAAATAACATTCTTTTTATGCACTCTGTCTTTCTAATTGGTTCTTAACTTATAAGACTTATATATCTACATTTTTAGAACTTTGTAGAAAATTTAGACTTATCCTATCTCATTTGTCAAAGTAAAACTTGATGCCATAGGATGTCCTTGAATTTTATAAACTCTAAAGTTAATAGAGTAATTTTATAAATAGTATGAAAATCCTGGAACATTTTATTTCCTCACTGATAACTTAAGTTGCTCCTTCATTGGTCTTTTTTTTTTATCAATGTGCTCATGAATGAAATCCCAGAGGATCTGTAAAATCCTAGAATGCAAGCCCCAGTCCTCATTTCTAATACCTAGAAGACTAAGGTTTATTGCTGTTATCAATTGCTGTTTCATTTATTAAAAATATAACACAAAATGACATAACTCTTCCCACCCTTCAGAATCCTTTTTACATTGCATCAGATTAATCACACATTTTTAAAGAATGTTATTTACTTGGCCTTCCTTTTGGCTTTTCTAAACTTAAATGTTTACTCATTGATTTCTGTGTTGCTGCTTTTTAAAGTAAACAATATCCCGTCATCATCACCCACCCCCCACACACTACCAGAGTTAAAAGTCTGCATCCACATATTCTAAAAACATTCTTACTGCATGGACTATACCTTGTTTATCACTATACAGTTACAAAGTAATGTTCTTTGTATAGAAGACCTTTTGAGCCTAGGAAGCCGGAAACATAAAAGGAAAACAGATAGGATAGAGATGAGGGAGGAAGGTAGTGAGTTATGCTGTGATGTGTTAAATTTGAAGCACTAGCAGGAAGATGGAACTGGGGCTGTCAGTAGTTTAGGAAGAGATATTGGATATTTTTCATAGGAAGGTGGCAGTTAAATCTATGGTAGAGATTAATGTTACAAAGGGAAATCAGGATGCGCCTAACTTCGGTGCTTAGCATGTCAGGAAGATTGGAAAATTGCCTCCTTATTGCAGTTTATCTTGCAGTTATGTCTTGATGTTATATTTTAGGGGCCAAAATGTAGCACCCATTTTGTAACTCATTCTATTAAACAGAGTATAAATAAATGTAAATATGGATGGATATTTTAAAGTTATACATACTTATTTTTTTCTTTAACCTCAGGCAAGAAAAAATTGTTCACTTCTGGTGCAGAAGGATGAGTACAAAATGATGCAAAGCAGCCTTGTTCACAGGGCCAGGGCCATAAAGAGGATGGGAAGGAAGAGCTAGAAAACAGAGAATCGGGAGACTTGTTTCCAAAGCAGATTCAGAAAACCCTGCAAGAAGTCACTGGTAGGAGGGGGGATGGCAGTGCTGTTCAGCAGAATTTAAGTGGATGGATGACTGAGAAAAAACGGTTGGGTTTGACATACAGAGATCATCAGTGACTCAGCAGTGTTTGTGGGGTTGGGTTCTTTGTTTTGGAAGGCTGAGGAATAAATGTGGTGAAGACTGTGGAGTCCAACATTGAAGCCCTCTCGGGAAATTTGGAGACAAAAGGTAGGGGAGAAATTGAAGTGTCGCTTAAGAATTGAACATGGCCCAAGGGAAGTTCTTTCAGATCAAGAAAGACCCAGGCTGGTTTGTTAGCAGGAAAGAGCCAGTGGAGACTGAGACTGAGGATACGAGGATAGGAAATACTTCTTGGGAATTCCTTAAGGGAGAGGCAGCCATGGGCCAGGAACATGGAAAGGATTGTCCTCCGGTGAAAGGAGAGGGGACTGGCATGAATAAAGAAAAGAATGGACGTAAGAAACAATTTAGGTACAAAGGAGGCAGAGAGGGAGTTTATCAGCCAAATGAGAGGAAGGAAATCCAGTGGGGGTTTTAAGGAAAGTCCAGGAAGTGGAAGCGGCGCTGGGAGAAGAGGTTGCCTCTGGAGAGACCTCTCCTGGGCCCTGCTGTTCAGTCCTGGCCTCTCCCTTCCCTGGCATCCCCAGGGCCTTCCACCTCCAGACCTCACCTAACTTTGTGACGAGTTCTACAGTCACTTCCCGTTTCAATTCTGCACCTCCCATCTGGTGGGATCCACTGTGCAACCACTCCTGATTTAATCCTCCAAATTGTGGCCTCGAGCAGGGAGGAAGGCAACTCCCCATCTGCCAGATTAAATTCAACTGGTTGTAGCCTTTAGGGTCTCTATGACAGTCCCCAATGACCTCTCCAGGCCTTTCTCTTACCCTTTATCTGCTCTCCAGCCAAAGGGAGTTCTCCCATAGGAACCTTCACTCATTGGTCTAGACATTCCTAAAAGCCACTTGTTTCCATGAAACTTTTCTCCAGCCAGCAACCCCACTCCCCAGTCAGCCCTCAAATTGGTATGTCATTCTTTCCTTTGAACTCTGATCACATATTATAACTGTCTTAGAGCAAAATACAAGGTTCTCTGTGACAATATGATCTCTTATCTTTGGTTTATCTCATCCCCATATTAATAGAAAATTCCTTGAGGGTGCTTTGTTTATTCTTTGTATTCCTTGAAATGCAAAGTATTATCTAATAGGCCTTTTATTGTCTTTACTCACTGAATACCCAATACATACTGGCACTAGGCTAAGTACTTTGTAAGGATCATCCCATGTACTGCCCTCAGAGAAGTACTCTGCCCACAGTCTCACAGCTGATGAGTGACTGAGCTGAGATTTGAACCCACTATTCTGACCTCCCAGGACCATGCTCTGAAACTCTAGCCGAACTGAATCCTAACAGCTGTTAAACCATGTCCAAATTTTAAAGTATAAATTTTAGAAGTAGGTGTGCAAATCTAGATGTGGGACACCAGAGAACCCCTGTGGAAGTGTTCTGACATTTATGGTGAGTTTCAGCCTTGCTCTTGCCACGTAATTCCTCTCTCCAAAAGCCCTGGCCTCATTTCAGGAATGTACTTACCACCCCCAGCACCTGTCTGTCGCCATCAAGCTTCTGGCTCCTGCTACTCCGCAGAATATTAACCACAGGCAAACCTTTCTGTTACACTGGAGCTGCCCAGCTTCAGATTTCACAGAGACATTTTCTGACTGCAACTGTTTGCAAACCTCTGACTCATCTTAGTTCCAGAATAGACTCAAGGCTGAGATCTCTTATGTGAAATGATGAAATCTTTTGAGAACAGGAAAATCTGTGTTGGGAGAATTAGTTCACTGTATACAGAAACATAAAGTTAGATTACTACTTTGTACCACAAAAAATAACAAACTCCAGATGGAATAAAGGTAAATAGTAAAACTACAAAGCTAACTGGACAAAATCCAGGAGACTATCAGTGTCATATTAAATAACACAGGAGGGCCCAAAACTTGACTTCATCAAAATAAGGCTATCTGGTCAATGAAAGATGCCATAGAAAAAGTCAGCAGATAGATCCAGATGGGGAAAAGATTTTTGTGTTGTTAAAACTGACAAGGGATTAATATGTTGATATACAATGAATTCTTATAAACTGATGCCCAAAAAAGGACATGAGATCCAATATAAAATGGGCAGGAGATGCTTTTTGCTAGTGTGTAGGACAATGCCTGGAACATAGCAGGCACTCACAGTAATTTTTGGTTGCATAAATAAATGGCTAGGAAAAAGATGCAGAAATCCTCAAATTCACTGGTAATTAGATAAATTCAAATTAAAACAATGGTATCACACAACTCTCCATCCATCAGAAAAGTCACATGATGTTGCTGGTGGGGGCGTAAGCAAGTACGAGCAACCTGGAGAACAGGGGCCCAGTGAAATAAAGTATGCATATACCTCATAACCCAGCAACCTCCTCCAGAACATGTATGGCCCAGAGAAAATGCTTACAAGACTTTAAGGGGACACATGGTGTTATTTGGGGCAATGTTGAGTTCAAGGTCACCTAGCTGCCCATCATGGGGAAATAGCCAGGTAAAACATAGCGGAAGCCTGTGAAATACAATACAGTAATTAGAACAATGAACTAGATCTACACACAGCAATGCAATTAAATCTTAAATACACAATGGTGACTGAAAGTTAAAAAACGATAAGCTTTTTAGTACAATGCATTTATGTATAGTGAAAATACATATACACTCAAAAGAACAATACTTAGGTTTCAGAGACACATGCATATTTAAAGCCAGTTCTTAAACCGATTAAAGAGAGTGTCTTTGGTGGCCAGAAGAATAGGAATGGGCATTGGAATAAAGGGGGAATGAATAAGTAAATAACAAGAGAAGGGCCTTACACAGACCAGTGAGGATAATAGTTCTGAACCAGGGCATCTCAAACTTTAATGTGCAGAGGAAGCACTGGAGATATTGCTAAGTGCAGATTCCTATTCAGTAGGTCTGGTGTGGGGCCTGGGATTCTGCTTTTCTACAAAGCTGCCAGTGGATACTGAGCTGGTCTGTGGACCTCACTATAAGTAGGAAGGAGACTGAGGAGTAAGGTTAACACAGAAGGTTTAAAGAGGAAATGAGGGAGGAAGGGAGGGCATTAGGAAGGGAAAAATAGAAATTATTTAAGGGTGATGTCAGGGGCATCCAGAGCAGAGGCAAAATACACTTATCCCCTTATCAGACCCTGCTGTTTTGTCCAAGCTGGAGTGTTTATGCCAATCTAATTCTTTAAAAAACTTTGCAGGTCTCCTGTGAATCTTATGGAGATCACACCATTATTCAAAAGCCAAACCACTTATCTCTTCAAGATAAGCCCTTTTCTATCTTGAGATTCTGCTGAAGAACATCCTTCAGTTTTAGAAGCTCTATTGTTTGATTAAGAAAATCTGCGAGGCACACTTAATCATTTTAGTAGGACTTCCATGTGACTGAATAGTACTTGCTTACTCTCCCACCAGCAACACCACATCTCCTTTCTAATATTTGCCTTTCTGATGGATGTAGACTGAATAGTACAAAAGGTGAATAGCATCACCTTTGATCTTTCTGAGGTCTTAACAAGGGACTTGACAATTACATCCTTGGATTCATCTTTAGATCATGTTTCCTGGAAGTGTCCTTTTATATGCCCTTTTGAATTTGATCTTTGCTACAAAATCTTTTCTTAATTTAAATATCATTTGTCATCTGAGAGGCTGGGAATTTTCAATAGCACCAAGTCTTGGTTCCTTTTTCTTTAACTGCCCTTTTCTTAGCTTATCTATCTCCCCTTGCATTTTACTACAAGCAGCAAGAAGAAAACTACATTCAACACTCTGTATATAAAAATCTCATAGTTACACCACTCAGTTCATTAGGTACCTTTTCTATTTTTCATGTTATTTCAAATGACTTTATACCTAAACTTCCTGCTATTACATAACAAGGAGACTACTTCCCCCAGTTTCTTACAACGTTTACCTCATTTCCCTGCAAGCCTTCACCCACAGCCTCCTCATAGTGCATGATGCTTCTGCTAACAGTGCCTTCAAATCTCCTTAAGCTTTCACTGACACTCTGCTCAAAGTTCTTCCAGCTTCATACCACAATCCAGTTCTCCTGCTCTCTTCCACATCTTAGGTTTTTGTTCCAGCTGTATCCCACTTACAGACACCAAAATCTCTATTGGTTATCTACTGCTGCATAGAAAATAAATTTAATGGTTTAAAACAACAAGTATTAGCACAGTTTTTATGGGTCAGGAATTCAGGAGCAACTTAGCTGGGTGGTTCTGGCGCAGGACCTTCCTATGGTTACAGTCAGGATGTCTGCAGGGGCTGCAATCTCATCTGAAGCCTCAGGGGAGTTGGACTTCCAAGATGGCTGATTCACTGGCTATTTGAAGGCTTCAGTTCTTTGCAGTGCTTTGCTTTGATCCTCAGGCAGCTTGAGTGTCTTCACAGTGTCAGCTAGTCTTTCCCAGAGCAAAGGATCCAAGTAAGAACAAGGAAAAGCAACAATGTCTTTTTTTGATTTAGTCTTAGAAATTACCCCTCATCATTTCTTCCACATTCTGTTCCTTAAAATCAAGCCTATGTACAGACCACACTCAAGGGGAAAAGGATTAGAAACCATGTTTTGAAGAGAGAAGTATCAAATAATTTGTGGACATTTAAAAAAAAACAAATATAGACCCTCCCACCCCCAAATCAGGGATTCTTTGGGATGTTCTAAAGAAATTTCACAGCTGTTGAATGGAGAGAAAAAGAGGAAGAAAAAAATCAACCCTTTAATTTGCTGAGTTAAAATACCACCTGAACTCATAGTTTTGCCAGATCTTTTATGTAAAGACAGAGCATTGATTGAGAAAGAGTAAGATCCTAGATGCTGAAATGTGAACATTCAGGAAGATTCAGACAGCTTCAAGTTCCCCAAACTCCCAAGCCTTTGGAAATAGGCTACTCAGATCTGTGGTGGGAGTAGGACTGCCTGATAGACCCAGCTGCTGTCCCCCTGGATCTTCCCCCTCGCACCTAGGCCATGCTCTCTTGGGCTGCTCCCAGCCAGTGCCTGGGTGCACAGAAGTACCAAGGCAGGCCCAGTCAGGCAAGATGGAAGTCTCCTCCTCTTGGCCACTTGAGGACTCCCCAACGACCTGGCCAAGCCTTTATTTGAATTGTGCTGCAGTGCAAGGTCCTTCCTACCCCAGTGCTCCTTCCTTCCCTCTCTCCCCCCACAGGAATCACACATGCGTCCTAAACTAATATTGTTGCCCCTGCTCTTTCCCCCAAGTAAATCTCTTGAACATCTAATCTCATTTTGCCGCCTGTTCCTTGGCAGACCCAACCTAACGTGGCCTTCCTGGTCAGAGCAACTCTCCCTCTTCCCTTGTTGTAATGAAGCTTTTCCCACTTTGTACAAAGACTCTGTAACAACCTTTGTGGAAATAACCTGGCAGGAGGTGGGGGTCACCAATTCTCTTCATTCTTCACCTCTAACATCCTCTATTGTCTTGAATTCTACCATCAGTGATGTGCTCGAGACAGTCTGTACCAGCCTACTAATACCAACTGTTAAATTTTCAGGAATTCAGTTAGGTGGTTTGTAAACACAGTCCTTATTCAAACTTTTATACTTAAGTAATGTTAAAACCAAAGGTAATAAAAACTCTAAACCTCATCACTGCCTAGTTATTAACTTTTTATTAGTCTATGCTCTTGAAGTATTTACATCTATTCTCTGTGGGTGTCAGAAATAATATACAATGATGTACTACTTGCACTTCTCTTTGGATTTTGGAGGCCAGGTTTAGATGTGCTGTTTCAGCTCATTTCTTGAGTAATCTGAAAGGTTGCTAGCTTTGAGTGCAGCTTGAAGCAAGAGAAGGCTTTTGGCCAATCCAGGAAGTGTTTTGCCCTGATCCAGTGAATCCAGTGTGTGTGAAGCACCTGTGGCTGATCAGGCTGCCGAGTGAGTTTTGGCACATCCAGAAAGGCAGGTCAGACCACAGGATCCCGGGGTTTTTCAGCTGAGCCATGAACTCTGTAGCATATAACCATTCTCCTCTTGACAAACTAATCTTGGTTTGTTGCTTGGTGCTAGTCAGTACAGCAGCCTGATTATGAGACATTGAGTAACCAAGCGACTGGTGCCCATCGTAAACTGGGGATCATATGATCCACTAAGTCATAAAGTCAACTAACATTTAGTGTGTATACACAACGTGCCAGCACTGTTCTAAGCACTTTACTTGCAACATTTCCTTTAATCCTCACCACAATTCTGGGAGGTAGTTCTTGTTGTTATTGCTATTATCCCTACTTTAATTGAGAAAACTGAAGCAGAGAAGGGATAAGCAATTTGTCCCATCGTCATATGGCTCATTAGCAGCAGAGCTTGATTTGAAACCAGGGCCTCTGTGTTTAATAACCAAATTAGATTGCTTCTCATGATAAAGTGGAAGTTTCCTATAGGGGATTGGGCTTGAGCAGAAATTGAAGACACAGCAAATTGGATGATGAGCTTGCTCCTACCACACTGCTGTTCTTCTTGAGCCCACACCTCCAACCTAGGGATACTCTCCAAGTCCAAGTGACTGAATAGGAAACTACACAATATAATGGCAGCAGCCACAGGTGAGCTGCCACACAGCTATAGCCCAACTCAAGAGAGGCCCTGAAAAGCAACTGAGAGAATTTTCTGATAGGCTGAATTTTAAGCATTACATCCTGTTGACCACTTTGTCTAAAAGGAGAAATGACCTGAGGTGCATATGTCACCAACTAATAGTCAGTAGTTAATGGTTTAGCTCTGCAGCCAGAGGCTTGGAAGAATCAAGAATGCTGGACTGATGGTGACAAAGATGTTTGGGGGAAGAAGTGTACAGGGGACATCTCAGAACAGATCCTCCAGAGCATGAGGATATTTGGTTCTTTGTGAAGACCCATCAAAGGCTCCACTGTAGAGGAAGCACTCAACACTCAGGTGAGACAGCTATCCTCTGCATGGGAGCCCTCTTCTTTCCTCGGGCACTCCGGTGTTGCCCAGAGAGCTCATGAACAAAGTGCATGTGGAGGCAGAAATGCAGGTTATATGTGGGTTCAGCAACTTGAATTTCCCCTTACCAGGGCTGATTGGGCTACTGCTTCTGTTGATATTTACTTGTACAGCAGTTAAAACCAAACTCAAGTCCCTGATATGAATTAGGCTTGAATGTAGCAAAGCCAGGAAATGTGGCCAGGGAAACAAATGGATTCTTTCCAGACCACCACTGCCAGCACCTGAATCTCAGATTCCCAGGACTGAATGTCAGATTCCCACAACTAAATGCCAAAATACTGCCCCCACTTAATTTGGAGAACTCGATGCCACTTCCAATGGGCTCACAGGAGGGACAGCCCTCATTTTGTTGCTCTCATGGGCTGCCAAACCTGTGGGCATGTGTGTTGAGTTGAAATATCAAGGGAAGTTCAAAAAAGTGTTATTGGAAGAGCAGCTTACTCTACATTTGGATTTACTTTCCTGTTTAACAAACTTGGGCCCACACCAACATTCGCAGACTTACTGATGCTTATTCACCACCATGGCATTCCACCCAACACTGGTTCGCACTAAGAAACTGATTTAATAGCAATGGGCTGACCCTATAGGATTCTAGCATGTACTGCATCACCCAGAAGTGTCTGGCTCCATAGGGCACATAGTAAAGACTCATTCACAGCACAAATTGCAATGCAGTCCGTCCAGCATAGAGATTTTTGAGATGGGGTTATGACAGACCCAGGGCGTGAAAGGTCATCACCCAAGATTTTATATATACAGATTCAGTAACTTCTAAAACTTTGGGACCTAATATCCATTTAATAAATTCCCTTTTGATTAAATTATCCAAAATACATTTCATGGAGAAAGATCTAGAAGGATACATTTGAATGAGTGAAGAATGGTTATTGCTGACTTCATAGGAATCATTTGTATTTCCTACATTCTTTTTGTTAGTCTATATTTTCTGATTTTCCTAGCATGAGCATTAACATTTTTAATAAAAAATAATTTTAAAAAATAGTTAAAAATATCTTGAGTTTCCATTAAACTTTATGATGGCCTTATGCCATAGGAACACATTTATTATCAAGACAAACATGCCTAAAAAAGTGGGAAAAATCTCAGTAAGTTTAATTTAAAATTAGAGAAAATAATATTCTAAAGGAAGACTAAAGAACGTATTCACTCAAAACTAGGGAAAATAAAACTCTGGGGAAATACAATAGGGTAATTCTGCTTTTATTTATGGTTTTATCTAACTTCACAAATAGTTGATATAACTTTATATATTGAAAATGCTACAAAAATGTGGGAAGACTATATATGAATATCGATTTCAGTTGATAAGATACATAAAATATTGATTAACTGAAGCAGACAGCCAATGTGAAATGTTTGCAAGTATTAGGTATGAAATCTATGGATGTTGCCAAGTCAAAGTGGTACATCTATGGTGGGACACTCATCATAAATTTTGTTTAGTGTTTAAAATGAGAGAGAGAATTAGCCAAATATGTAGTAAATAAAATCTGTCTAATCATCTCCCCAAGATTCTTCTAGGTTTGAGTTATTTTATAGGAATCTTATTACACTCACATTTATACTCCTTCCTTATATACATCTTCTCAAGGAATTAAAAAGAAAAAATAAAGGAGAGAACCTTTATTAGATTGGCAAATAAAAATTGTACAATCCCACCCACTACCACTCCTATCCCCAAATTCACCGTCTTACACTCTGACATTTGTCCTTATAGTACTCAAAATCTCATGTTGATCATTAGACATGATAGATGCTAGACTTTAGAAAGTAGCTGCCCAGCATCAGGAATATCCAGATCTAACCCACATTTGTTCTATGCCCAAGTACAGCCCTGCTATTGAAGGCCTGGGACCATCTGTATAGCTGACAGAATGAAGCTGTGGGTAATGAATAGAGCAGACAAACAACTCAGGAACAGACACGGAAATGTGGGTTTGAGCACATAGGCTCATGTAACATATATGAATGTGTGTATACAGTATATACACACGGGAATAAAAAGAATATTCACACATAGATTTAAATAAATAATGACTCTTGCATGCTCTCTCTCTCTCTGTACACTCACACACACACACAGTTGACCTTTGAACAATGCAGAGGTTAGGAGTGCTGGCTCCCCACACAGTCAACAATCCACATATAACTGTTGACTCCCCCCAAATTTAACTACTAATTGCCTACTGTTAACCAGAACCTTTACTGATAATACAGTCTATTAACACATATTTTATATATCTATTACATACTACATTCATACAATAAATTAAGCTATAGAAAAAAAATATTTCAAATTGTTGCAAATTCCCCCCCCAAATTCCAATATATTTATTTAAAAAAATCCACATGTGGACGTGTGCAGTTCAAACATGTGTTGTTCAAGGGTCAACTGTCTGTATGTATATATATATACATATATATAAATAATTTACTATAATAGAGTCCCTCCTCTATTTCAGTTGAAATTTTATTGATAAAATAGAGGATACAGGATGTGAGAATAAAGGGAGAAAATATTCCAGGATTTTGAGTGACAGATATTCTCAGAGGACTCAGCTGTAACTAGGGGCATCATCTCTTTTTAGTTAATGCTTCTAAAAGAGTATAGCCAGTATGACAGGTATACTTCCTTTTGCTCAAAATTGAAGTGCATGTTCATCCACAGAAGGAATTAAGCCAGCTGGGGACAAATCAAAATGAAAAAACATTGTTTTGCCACTAAAAATCTTTAAATAGAATTATGAGTCATAACATCAAGAGCAAGTAAGGATTATATATTAGGTATATCCTCAGCAAGAGGAATATATATGCACACATTTACATAGATACACATAAATCACATAATTATATTTATGCTTAAGTATTATTTACATATATAATATATAACCATATATAATCATGTAATCATAAAATACTATGTAAACATTTTTATATTTTATATATAAATATATAAAAATATACTTATGTGACCCTTATATACAGATTAGGCAGTTATTTTAAGTATGAAATGTGTATGAGTATATTAAATACATCTTGCTATTACTGATGCTCAAACTAAAGGAGATATTTCATCCCAGGTTTGTATGGACTCTTTCAGCCCCATCTCTACTTCACACTCTAGACTTCCTCTCATATTATCTGATTTAACTGAAGACAGTCTGGATCTGAGCTTGATCAATATGTTTTTTGTCAGTAATATCAGCTATTGTTACTTCTATTACTCTTGGAAAGAAGAAAAACAGAAACTTCTGACCCTCCTGGCTGCACAGCCCCCTCACGACTCCACAGGATGAGCATGCAGAGGATAGTGGGTAAGCTGATGACCTGTTAGCCTTGACTTTGGCCCCAAGCTAGCTGGCTTCCTGCTGTGGTGACAGGGTTGGTCTGGGTGCAGGACTCCAGGCTGCAGGCCATCCTGCTAAATGGCTTGTTCTGCTAACCTTCAACCCATCCTTGTTACATGTGTCTTCAAGGGTGGCTACTCCATATGGGAGGCAGCTGGGGCCAGCTTTACAAGTTAAGGGAGGGAAACTAGATGGGGGCAAAGAGAAAGTGGGAAAAAGTCAGAAGATACTGGTGGGGCACCCAGGAAGTGAACTTTTGCCCTACTCTGTTTCCATACAAGGCAGACCCCGTAGTACAATAATACTGTGGAGCCCAATTGCATTCTGCCCTGCCTCAAGCTACAGCTCTTTGTCCTTAGATATGGAAGTGAAAGAGACTCAGAGACCTCAGAGTGTTTTAGGACCAGTCAGAGTTTGCAAGGCACATGCCCTGCACAGCGACCCCTTTTACTTTGGTCTCATTAAGGCCAAACTCAAGGCAGGTGAGTCAACAGGCAGACAGCCCCTCTGACATAGCTAAAACCCAATAGGCAAAATAAAAAGAGCAAAATGCCAAATCCTACCTCTGAGCTCCTGCCTGGGGGAAAGTATGCCCTTTCTCGCAGGAGCCTGAGTTGTGTCTGCCTGGAAGAGAAGTATTTTGATTTCGTAAGGGTGCTGACCACTTCCCATCCGCAGCTGTGAGCCCCTCAGCAGGTCTTTCTGAAATGACCCTTTACTCACACTTGGCATCCTGTAGCCCCTGCGTAGAATGAAATCCTTAAAGGCAGCCATTCCATGAAGGTCTGCAAGTAACTCCTGAAAGAAGATCCACATTTTAAAAAACAGTCAGCTGTCAGAAGCTTGATTTCACACTTGTCCTAATTAAAAGCATTTAGCTCTTTGTAAAGTAGCTCCTTTTAAATTGCTTCCTTCTCATCTGGGGGTATGTGTGTAGGTAACATTCATGAGTTGATGATATAAAGGCCTTCAACTTTCTCTCCTTTCCCTATCCTTTTCCTTACTTTTACATTAAGGATAAGCAAGACGTTTTAGCAATTAGACTATTATTTACCTAGGATATCTGGAATCTAACCTATTTGAGATTACTAAGTGTAATACTATGATTTGTAATAATAGATATATATTTGGCATTACTGGTACAGGGTTCCTAAAAGTGTTGGAATTTCCTAAGTGCTAAGAGCCACAAAGGTGAAAGGAGTCTTTCCTTTTTCATGAGCCCCTGTTAACAACGGCAGCACTTATGTGAATGAAGCAATTTTTGTAAACCCGCCACACACTCACAGGAGGGGGGCTGGCTGCCAGAAGAACCAACCACGTAATGAGGGGGTTGGAGTTTCAGCTCTATCAACTGTCCTCTGGAAGGAGCGAGGAGATGGAGGTTGGATGAATCCCCAATGGCCAATGATTTAACCACTCATGCCTATGTAATGAAGCCTCCATAAGACCACAGAAGAATGGGGTTCAGAGAGCTTCCAGGTTGGGGAACACATAGAGATGCTGGGAGGGTGGTGTGCCTGGGAAGGGCATGGACGCTCCACACCCCTTCCTACATACCTCACCCTGGGCATCAACTTCATCTGGCTGTTCCTGTTTTATGTCCTTTTATAATAAACCAACAATCTAATGACTAAACTGTTTTCCTGAGTTGTGTGAGCTATTTAACAGGTGATCAAACCTGAGGAGGAGGTCATGGGACCCTCCACTTTATAAGCCCACTGGTCAGAAGCACAGCTGACAGTTTGGACTTGTGATTGGCATCTGAAGTCAGGGCAGTCTTGTGGGACTGAGCCTTTAACCCTTGGGATCTAACATTTATCTCCAGGTAGATACTGTGGGAATTGTGTTGAACTGTAGGAAGCACAGCTGGTGTCTGGAGAATCAGAGAATTGCTTGGTGTGGGGAAAAGAACCCAACACATTCAGTGGCCAGAACTGAGAGTAGTAGAGGCAGAAACAGGAGTGGTTTTCCTATTCACCAATACAGCCACAATTTTTAGATCTGTCCAAAAAACCCAACAGGCCCAAAGTGGAGTCACTTATGTTAAGCCCTACCAAGATTTACTACCTAAACTAACTGCAGTTTCAGCCTCTTCCAGGAGTGGAATTTTAAATCAGTCAGTGTGAGATTTCCTGATCAGCACTAGTGAGGGAAGCAGGATAAGACCCCCTACCCTTCCCCTAAGGGAAAGTACCCCTTCCTGAAACAATCTTTTTTAAAATTTTGCTAATAACTTCTTTGTTTCACCCTGTTTCTGCCTAGAAAAGCCTTCCATTTTGTACAACTCCTTGGAGTATCCTTCTGTTTGTTAGAAAGGATGCTGCCTGATTCATAAATCACTGTGTAATGCCAATTTAAGTTTACTGGACTGAATTTTTGTTCTCAAACAGATTTTAACTTCAAAGGGCATGACAATTGAAAATGATCCAGTCTGAATGTCTTTGGGATATTCATGCATCCTTTTTGTTTTTCCTTCCATTTATTTAAATTTAAAAATTGGATGGGTAAATTATTTCATGGTAATTCAGTTCCTTAACACCATTTTACCTGCCAAATAAACTCAATCCAGAATAGTCAAAACTTATGTGTTCCCAGCAAAACAGCCACATCATCACAGTGACTGTCCCTCACCAGCACTCTGTCACACCTGTGTCTTATGACCTGGGGTGTCATAGCCATGTGGCACCATCTATAGTGCACAGGTATTATGCCATCAATCTTCAGATATTAAGAAAGTGTGATTTATAAAAATCATTCTAGAACAATTCCATTGCCTTGAATCCTTCCTGTGCCTAAACTGCCTGAAAAACAATATTTAAATAGTTATATCAATCACATTTTTAGAATTTAAATATTGCTTCTTTGACAGTAACCATTTTGGCAAATATCATTCTGAGCTTTTGCCATCACAATGAAACATTTTTGTAAAATTCTTTAAGTCTTTAAGAATATATTTCTAAACAGAGAACTTCTAGAGTTCTTAAAACAAAAGTTTTGCAACTATTTTTGTTTTTCAATATTTAATTCCCTGAGAATGTTTTGTTAATTGTTGAAAGTACAACTGGAATGGTTTTATGCTATATATTAAATTCACATGAACATAAATAGGCAGCTCCAAAACTATATACCAAGAAGTTCTGCTCAATGTTATTTACATTATTTTGAGGCTCAAATCGGTATCTTATGCTCATAAACTTGTATCATGACTTACACAAGAAAATAAGAATTTCATACCTAGTACTAGAAAGATAAAAATGACCACCCTTCCTGTCTCAGCTTTCCAAACTGGAGACAATCAATGAGTGATTATGGAATAAGTAAGTAGCCAAATTTACACAGCATTTTACTTTGTTGAAGTGTTTTTACATCATTATCTGGGAGAAGTTTTGAAACTGTTGTAAAAGATGTTCACAAATACTCTCATCACCAGGCTGTTCAAGTGTTGGGTCATTTTATCCCCAAATTCCCAGGACTGTAAGTATCTTCTTTCCATTAGATACTTGTACTCAAGAGTTGGGCAGATGAGTTTATCTGCAGTAGCATTGGAGCACATCGTTTTGGGGCATGTTTGTCGCTTTGTGGTCTCAAACAGTGCATTAATTAACCTTCACCGCTTTTCTCTCACACAAATCCTCCAACTCTGCTAAACTGCATAAAGAAGTTGCCCAAATGCAATTTTAAATTATTTAACATTCATACACTCCTGACAAAAAATAAGCTTCATATTTACTTATTCAAATAGAACCCAAGACATTACATCCATTAGAGTACTAAGGTGGTTCTACCAGATCACATTGCCCTTTTGGACAGCCAGCTTATCCACAGGATCAACTGTTCCAAGAACGGTGGAGTCCAATGAGAGGTTATCATGTCTTTAGAGACCGTGTGTCTGCCATGGAGCCCGGAGATGATGTCCAGTCTGCTTATTTCATACTCATCATACAACGAGCTGGTTTTCTCAGTGCTGCATTCTGTGTGTAAGCTGCAAGACTTTTGGGAGCCTCTGTTCTACTCCAGAGATTCTGACTTCAATATAAGGTGGCAGTTGTACTATGATCATCTTTAGCTCAGTTGATCAAATCTTAGCATATATACATACCTGTCCCTGCAGCTGTTTTTTACAATTCTCATCTTGAGCTTTACATGAGATCTTGGGGTCAACCAAAGGTTCATCTACTCTTTGCTTTTTCCACAAGTCAGTTTTCAGATACCATGCTCCATACCTCATCTTCACATATTTTGGTTTACAAGGATTCTATAGAAAATAACGTAATTACCAATTTCATTAGTTTTTTACACTTTGTCATTTGAGTAAATCTAAGATTTAGCTTATGAAAGCAGTAGCATTTATTTTTGATTTATGATTGGTCCTTGCCAAAGTATTTTGTGAAGTTTCAGTATGCTTTGATTTACAAAGAACATGAAAAGTTCATGGTTGGGAAAATAATGTGGTAGGTAAGCATGGCCTTTGAATTTAGACAAACCTAATTTAAATCCATCCTCTCCTCCTTAGTAGCTCCATGGGCAAGTTACTTAAACTCTTCATCTGTAAAATGGAGATAATAATATCCATCCCATAAGGTTACAGGAAAGACTAAAGGAGAGAATTACATAAAACACTATAAATCATGTAAAAATCATGTATTTCATTGAAGGGTAGTGATCTTAATACTGAGTCAACCAATTACTAAGTTATTCAACTTATTATAAGCTGGGCACTGTACTCAGCCTTGTAAATGATATACTCCTTTTGATTAAAATGTTATCCAACATCAATCTCTTGCCTCTTTAATTGGAAAAGAGGAAGAGGAGGAAAAACAGACATCAGTCCTTTCTTCCTCCCATTTCTCAGTAGTACATCAAAGATGTTAAGGGAACTGTTGGCTCATAGTCTGATACTGTGGATGCAGTGCCCATGTGTTGTCTCATCACAAAAGGGGACTAACTCTTGGAAGAGGCAAAGACACGAAACCACAAAGATTCTGCACCCTCTCTTCTCACTCACATTTAAACTATGGGTGGAATGTGTGGGGCATTCTAATGTCCAACCTGTTATGCCTCTCTGAAGCAGAGAGGATGGGACAGAGCACAGGGGAGAGAAATCCCTTCTCAGAGCTGGATTCAGCACTGTGACCTATCCATTTCAACTATACTGACCTGCTTGCTAGTTCAAGCACAGCCATCATGCCCCAGGACCTTTGTACTCACTGTTCCCTCTGCTATAATGCCCTTCTTCAAAATACTTACATGGCTCATTCCCTTACCTATTTCACATCATCTTTTCAGTTGTATTTTCTCTAACCATCTAATTTAGAAATTGTAACCACCTCACAATAGGTGCTCAATAACTATTTGTTGAATTAAAGCTGGATTTCTTACCTTTGGCATTATTGACATTTTCAGCTGGACTGTTGTATTTCGGGGGCTGTCCTACGCATGGAAGGATATTTAGCAGCAACCTGGCCTTCTATCCACTCATTAGCAGTAGCACCAGCCACCCCCACCCCAAACTGTGACAGCCAAGACAACCAAAACGTCACCTCCAGACATTGCTAAATACCCCTGTCCAGGGCAGTGGATGGGTGCCCTCAGCTGAGAGCCACTGAATTAACAGGAGGGAAGGAAAAAGAAGAAAAAAGAAGGGGAGGGTGAGAAGTCCACACCACAGCTGCACTAAAGAATGTGAGTCCCAGAATATGTTAGGTTGTTGGGTAGCTGGTGATCTTTCAAGACTGAACACAAACCCAACTTCTTCTGTGAAGCCTTAACTGAACCCACCCTCACCCTATGCTTGGTGGAGCTGATTACTTCTTTCTACATCTTATATGAACCATGACATTATTTCATCATAGCTAATCATTTACCTGGACCCTACCAGACTATAAGCATCTGAAGTGTGGGAAACAGTCTTCTCTTTTTGCTTCAGTTGTTCCCAGCACTTTCTGGTACATAGCAGGAGATACTCAGAAATGTTCCTTGGAGGATCGTATAGACAAATGGGTGAGTGCACATGCAGAGCAAAGAGAGAGACGCTACACAGAGGCACAGACGTCTGTGAGAGATCAGCAGCGAGAATAAATCAATGTCAACCAAGGGACCTGAAAAAAACTCCATGGAAAACTGGCATATGACCTGTGTCCAGAGGAAGCTATGAGCAGGGAGACATGGGAGGAGGGGCACTTCAGGCAGAGAGACTATTGTGAGCCAAGGAGAGGTCATGGGAAAGCTCAGAACACCAAAGAGCAGAGCAGCAGGCCTGAGAGTCTGTGGGGGCAAAAATAAAGATGAACTTCAACTTCTGAAATAGGGACCAGATTTACCCTCCCACCTACAATAGCCAAAAAAATATATACATATGAAACAATGGTTTATAAAACTCTAGACATCAAATAACAAGTACAGTGATCCCTGAGAGACAAGAAAGAAACAAGGTTAAGTCCCACAACTGTCCCAGCTCGAGAGTACTTCCAGGCCACAGTGCAGGGAGGGGCTCAGAGCCCAGCAGGCTCTGAGTTGAGGAGACAGAACTGAGAGTCCAGGAAGCCCAAGGCACTTAAAGTTTGCAGCACTGAGGAACAGAAAGGAGAGAGCCGTACAGAGGGAACTCCAGAGGCTTGCAGAGGGTCTCCCTCTGTGGATGTATGGGAAACTACTGGCAGCCAGGGAAAGAACTAGCAAAAGAATTAGAGGAGATGGTGCCCAGCATGCACACAGGAACTGTTTCCTCCTGGGAGCTGAATGATTCTCAGGACACTGGGTAGGATATGCAGAAGGGTCTTGCCCTCATAGTAGGGAATTAGCCCTAGACTGAACATTACTTTGGTCCTTGCCAATACATCTTAAAAGCCAAGCCCCCCAAAAGATCAAACTTTTCCAATTAACTTTAACTACATGCCAGAACAAAACTCAAGTTTATAGGAATACAGAAACGCCCAACCCCAGAAAGGTAAAAATCACTATGTCTAGCATCTACTAAAAAGTTGCCGGACATGCAATCCAAAAGACAAGAAATAACAAGTGGTGGCCAGAATGCAGAGAAAGGGGAACCCTCCTACACTGTGGGTGGCAACGTAAATTGGTACAGCCACTGTGGAAAGCAGTAAGGAGGTTCCTCAAAAAACTAAAAATAGAAATACCATACAACCAAGTAATTCCACTTCTAGGAATCTACCTGAAGAAAACAAAATCCCTGATTCAAAAAGACACATGTACTCCTATGTTTACTACTACATTATTTACAGCAGCCAAGATATGGAAGCAACCAAATGTCCGTCAGTAGATGAATGAATAAAGAATATGTGGCTCATATACACAATGGAATATTATTCAGCCATAAAAAAGAAAGAAATCATGCCATTTGCAACAACATGGATGGATCTAGAGGGTATTAAGCTAAGTGAAATAAGCCTGGTGAAGAAAGACAAATACCGTATAACTTCACTTATTTGGAGTCTAAAACAAATCTAAAAACAAAATGAGCAAAACAACAGTAAACTATAGACACTGAGAAGTGACTGGTGGTTAGTATGGGGGAGGGATTAAGGTGGGTGGGTGGGAAGGATGAGGGAGAAAAAGGGGCACTCTCAATCATAATATAAGTTGGTACAGAATGATGGTGAATATAGCCAATGATTCAGTAACATCTTTCTATGTTGACAGATAGTAAGTGCACTAGTTGGGGTGAGGATTTAATAACATGGGTAACAGTTGAAACACTGTTGTATATTTGAAACCCATATAAGATTGTATATCAACTATGCTTCAATTAAAAAAATCACCAGGCATGCACAGAGGCATGAAAACATGATCCATAATGAAGAGATAAACCAACTAATGGAAACTCAAACAGAACTAATACAGATGTTAGAATTAGCAGACAAGAACAACAGAACAGTTATTGTAACTGTATTCCATATGTTCAAAAGATTAAGTAGAGACAAGGAGATATTTTTTAAAATCCCAAGTCAAACTTCTTGAGATGAAAATTATAATGTATAAGATGAAAAATACACTGGATGGGATCAACAGATGAATAAACATTGCAGAAATAAAAGGTTAGAAAATTTAAAGACACAGCAATAGAAATAGAGATATAAAAGAATAAAAAAATGAACAGAGTAGTGGAGAGCTGTGAGACAACTTCATGCAGCCTAATTTTATGTAATCAGAGTCCTGGCTGAGCAGATGAGAGATAAAAAAGGTTTTGAAGAAATAATTGTCAAAATTTTTCCAAAGTTGATAAAATCTATAAACCCATGGGTTAGAGTTTCAGCAAACCCCAAGCATAAGAAAACTGGAGAAACATACACCAAAGTGTATAATAATCACACTACTCAAAACCAATGATAAAGAGAAAATCTAAAAAGCAGCCAAGAGAAAAAATACACCCAGAAAAATAGAGGTAAGGATGACTAAGATTTCTCATCAGAAACAATAGAACCAAAACAGTGGAGCAACATCTCTAAAGTACTAAAAACAAATGAACAAACAAAAACTCTGAACCAGAATTCTATGCCTACAAAAATTTCTTTTAAAATGAAGGCAGAAATAAGGATATTTTCAGACATACAAAAGCTGAAAGAATTCATTACCAGCAAATATACTCTAAAAGTAGTAAAGGAAGTCCTTCAGGCAGAAAGAAAATAACACCATGTGGAAATATATTTGAACTTTTGCATAGTGACCCTCCATTTGCCAGTCAAAAGTTCAATTTTGGCAATAACCACCATGGTTTATAAAGCAGCATTTGTGCAATTATTTGTACACAGAGGGGACTGGACAATTTGATTCAGCCCAGATTCAGGACAAGCAGTGGTTCAGGCCTCAAGTGTGATGGATGTAAGTTTCCTATCCAGCATCATTTTGCATTTTACCCTATAGAGAGATGAAAGGAAAGAGGAAATGTAAAGTGTTGATATTAGTGATGGAATGTGCAGTTTTCATAAACCTTATGAAACAATCAAGGATGGCAAACATCATGTATTTAAAATAGGTCAGTCTATTGTGTTCAATTACAAAGGACCAGGATAATACATCCAAAATACTGGAAATATGGTAACAAAGAGTATGTGCAAAGGACAGAGGATAATTAGAGATTATATATAGATATATAGTTTTTTACTTTCAGAGAAAGGAACTCTCCCCCTGCCTCTCAACTGCCACTTAGGCACTTACGTCTGTTGTTGGAATGGCATGGTTTGACTTGTGGGTATGTGTATTTGCAATAATACATTGTGGAGAAAATCAAAAACATACTGATCGGTCCACAGTGCTTCCCATTGGAACAGAGCTTGTTTTTTCTTCTCTGTTTCCTTGTCCTCCTATCCTCACAGGACAGTGGTAAAGGGAAACTGAACAATTTGTGGATGATAGGGCAAGCATGTGGTAAATAATGATACTTTGTGGTCAATAATACTCCCATAAGATTTTAAGAATTTTTTGGACATAGACTAAACAGCTTCACATCATTAATTGTAGCATTTTACTTTTGCAATAATAATCATTCATGTATCTTTCCACTGACAGGATTTCAACATATAAAGCATATAAAGAGATGCATTTCAACATGAAAAAACATATAAGATCATCTCAATATATAAAACACAAAAAAGAGACAGAATTCCACATATAAAATGTAGAGAATAACAATAACTATTCAGATATTAACAATGCTGAATGGCATGACTTGTTTGTGTAACTGGCTTTGTTATGTGTATTAAAGACCCATTCACTTAACAAATACTTATTAAACATCAAAAAAAATTCAAGAATTCTACTGAAAAAGGCTGGAACCCCTGAGATACCATAATTCAAGAACATTTAAGATTTTAGTACAACTTAATTTTCTTTGATCATTGGTCTTCTCTCCTTTTGTAATTACCTGTGATTTCTGGAGTTTCTTCTTAGAGTCTAGCTTCTGGGAAAATTCTAGTTTCTGAAGTTTATTTAGCTCCACTCTCTTCTTTAGCTCCAGAGGAACCTGACTGGGCCTCATCGGGTGGAATACATCACAGCTTGGTTTGCTCTGATAGTCAATGTCAAATTGTTTCAGGATGAATTCTTCATCAATGTGTGAACTTCCCTGGAAGAATATCACATTGCATGGATCAAGGACAAGTGATGAACTGCTCCTTGCTTTCTTCTTTAATCTAAGGCAGGCATTTGACTGTGGCTAGAGAAGAGGTTGTTTGTAGGAAATGTCGAAAATGTTCAGTCAACATTCACTGGAGACAAGAAGTATCTGGGGTCTGGAGGGCTTTGTCAGTGCATTATGAGTCAATTTAGGACCAGCAAGAAGCAGTGAGTCCCTGATGGAATTAATGGGGCTGAGGAAAATTCTGTTTGATCAAAAGCACACTTTTTTGACACTTTATAGCAGTGACATCCTAGAGGTATTTTCCAGACATGTCTAGAAGTGTCATGTTTTTTCTGCCTGCAGCCTCTTATAAGGCAAGCTGCCCCAGTCAGGGCTCCTTCTGAAGAAGGTGGTTTTAGTCAGCCATATTTGGTGCACTGAAAAACATTCTTCGTTCCCTTCTCCCAGTCACAGCTACTGGGAGTAGAGATGGGCACATTAACAGCAGCTAATCTGTAGGCTGACTGTTGACCTATAATGGAGCTAAAAGATAACTTAGACTTAAAGCGTTAAGAACCTTTAAGTTCTTAACCTCTGCTAAAAACATGCCACCCCAAAATATGTTTCTGGCATAAGGATTATTCTGAGCTGATTATTTTGGGGAACAGAAGACTACACATGAGAAGCTGTGAAAACAGAGTAAATGTTACCCCTTCGTAAGGGAAATTTATGTTTATAAAGAAGTCACCATTTGTAAAGGTGTCTCCCTTTCTGAACCAGGAAGAGAAAGAAGAATCTAAATCATAAGGAACTTACCAATGGAGAAGTCACTTAAATCTGCACAACAAAGCTTACTCTTACTTATTTACTTTTCCTGACCACCTTCCTATACCTTGCTCTCCACCCTCTTCTCTCTCTTGTCTTTGGCTGGAGATGACTCTTAAGACTGAATTCTAAGCCACTTCAAAGAGTTACTCATTTTTCCCCTGGGTTTCTACCATATATATATATATGAGGTACACATGTTAATAAATGTATGCTTGTTTTCTCTTGTTAATCTGTCTTTTGTTGTAGAGACCCCAGTGAGAACTCAGAAGAGTAGAAGGAAAATTACCTTTTCCTCCTCTGCAGACTCAACACAATCCCGTTTTGGAAAACAAATTGGGAAACACAGAGTGAATAACACCATTAGCAACTGAAGTTGATATTGGAGTGTAATTTATAGAAAGGAGTAATGAAATAGAGTAGGGGGCATAAAGGAAGGACAAGAGTTGAAACTAGGTTGAAATAATAATGAAGCAGAAATAAAGAAAGCAGAATGAAGTAGAAAATAAACAGCATGGAAGGAAAGTATGGGCTAGTGCTAAGGAGAAAATACCACAGGGTGCTGTGATGGGACCAAGGTAATATAACTGAAGTAAAGGTGGGACTGGTCATAAGGGACTGACAGTAAGGCCAGTCACTAGGGCAGCTAACTATTACTCTAGGATCTCTTAAATTTCCTGCCTAGAGAGATAGAGAGACATATATAGATAGATAGATAATAGTTATAGATAGATAGATGATAATAGATAGATATAGATAGATAGATAGATAGATAGATAGATAGATAGATAGATAGATAGATGATAGATAGATAGATAGATAGAGATAGATAATAGATGATAGATAGTCTCCAGCAGTAGAAATGGGAATAGTGGAAGGGCTAGGAATCAGGCAATCCAATCCAGCTAGATTATGGACAAGAATGGTTCAGGCACCAGGGAGAGTGGGTATCATCTGCCTTGCCCAGCATCCCCATGCCGATCACCCTCTGGGGAGCCTTCCCACCACCACCCCCGCTCTGTTGCAGCTAGGCTGGACACACCGACCTCTTGGACTGAGGGTTAGAATGTGACCTGGCCTAGCCATTGAGCATATTCCATCTCCCGAGTCATAGTGGATAATTCAGGC
This sequence comes from Manis pentadactyla, assembly GCF_030020395.1. Lineage (NCBI taxonomy): Eukaryota > Metazoa > Chordata > Mammalia > Pholidota > Manidae > Manis > Manis pentadactyla. Next base: position 62,512,996 of record NC_080023.1, on the reverse strand, counting down.
CCAGGCACATGACCCAGGTTAGTCCAGCAAGATTAAGCCCTGGATGTCTCCCTGCTGGAAAAGAGTTGCTCTTTTCCTATTCAGAATGCTACTTGGTAGGATGTAAGCTTGGAAATTTTGGCTACTTTTGACATCTCCTGGGGAAAGACTGCTAGAAAATGAAGTCAGATAGAGGGGTTCAGTCAAAAGATAAGGAGAGCACGTAAAAATACTTTAGCACCTAGATCCAGCTGTGCCTGAAGCTCCTAATACCTCTGGATGGTTCCCTTTTCTCCCTTAAACCAGTCTGAATTATACTTTAGGACAATTTGTCAATGAAATTGTCCTAAATAAAACATTCTCTAAAGCTGACTCATGCACTCAAAAAATGGAGAAGAAGGATTGCACATACTACGAGGTCTTAAATCCAGGAAAAGACTCAGTAATCAGATATCTACAATAATTTAGGAAAAGGAATAGGTAATCAAATAGGTTCTTGAATGGAGGGTAGGGATAGCTAAGTCAAAGCCTATATATGCCAGCAATACTTTCTATGAAGGTTGTAGTCAAGCATAGCTGCCCAAGTACTTATAGGTAAATATAACTGAGACAACTGAGTTGATGAAGGAGTGAAGGAAGAGACAAAAGAAGGTCCCAACATTAAGATGGAAAATAAAACTATGAACCAACAGAATGGGGGAAATGAGGAGATAATTGGCCAAAGGGTATAAACTTTAGGTTACAAGATAAATAAATTCTGGGAATCTAATGTACAGCATGGTGATTATAGTCAACAATATTATATTTGTACTTGAAAGTTGCTAAGAAAGTAAATCTTAAATATTTTCACCAAACACAAAAAAAGGTGATCATGGGAGGTAACAGATATGTTAACTAATCCCATTGAGGTAATCACTTTGCAATCTATGTACTTACATCAAATTATCAACATCATGCTGTACACCTTAAAATTACACAATCTTACATGTCAATTATATCTCAATAAAGCTGACAAAAAAGAAAGCCATTAAAAAAAAAAAAGAAAAACAAAGCAAGAAACTGCAAATTGACATATGAACAATAAACGTTCAAATTGGCTGCAAGCTTGTGAGCTTTCCCAAAACATCATTTACAAGAAATACTTCTATTCTAAATGGTGGGAGATTCATAAAGATTCCTTTATGACCTTACTTATTTGATTTAGATTATATCCAAACACTGTATTTTAATAAAAACAATTTTGAGCTTGACTTTTAAAAGTAGGTTGAGGTATTACTACTAACTTACAAAAGTAGTAGCCCAGTTGCAGAAGTCACAAACCACTTTGTGTACGTTTTCATGATAAGGACCACCTTCATGGAGCAAATGTGTTTCAATTGGCTTCTTTTCTTCATAAAGCCATTGGCCTGGATGTGACACAGGGGTCTTCTTAGAACTAAAGATAATGAGACCATCAAAGAATTATAATATGAGACACCATGAATCTAATTGAATTTCAAACACTATTTCAGAGAAAGGACATCATAAGGCAGGGATTTCTAAGTCTCTTGCAAACTCATAAAAATCATACGTTCATTTTTCAAAGATCACATCCTAATTATCAGTATCATGAAGACAAGCAGATCACGAGTAGTTACCACAGTGAAAAGTTACATAGCATCTTACCATTATAAGTTGATTTTTAAAAATTATGAGTAACATTTAGCAAGACAGTTTCCAGGTAAAAGCCCAAATTACTGTGCTCGGAGTCTGCCAAAGCCTTAGACAATCTTGACAAGTAGGAGACATCCTTGACTTCTCTTTCACTCATCCTTAAAATTCAGCCTATCAATGAATCCAGTAGACTTAATTCTACCTCCTCTGGATTGTGCAAAAGGATCCTCCCTGGTGTCTCTTGTTTTCTAGTAGGGCCCCGACTCCCAATCCCTGATCCATTCTCTATACTACAGCCAAAATAATTTCAAAATTTAAATCTAGTCATATCAAGTGAAGCCAACCTTTATCCTCAATTAAGCCTCTTCAGTAGCTTCTTTTTAAAAATTGAGATACAATTCATGTACCATAATATTTACCATTTCAAAGTACACAGTTCAGTGGCTTTCATGTATTTACAAAGTTGTGCAACCACTGCCACTAAGTCTGAAACATCTTCATCAACCCAAAAAGAAGCCCCATAACTATTAACAGTCACTTCACATTCCCCCCCACTCTCTCTGCTCCTGAAAACCACTTATCTACTTTCTGTCTGCATAGATTTGCCCATTCTAGACATTTTATTTGAACCAAACCATACAATAGGTGGTCTTTGTGTCTGGCTTCTTTCACTTAGCATAATGTTTCCAAGGTTTATAAATGGTGCAGCACGTATCAGTAGTTTATTTGTTTTTATGGCTAATTTCCCATTGTATGGATAGACCACATGTTGTTTATCCATGGTTAGTTGAAGAACATTGGGCTGTTACCACTTTGGGCTATTACAAATAACACTGTTATGGACATTCAGGTGCAAGTTTTTGTGTTCAGTAGTTTCTTGTTATTTCATCAATAAAGACCTAAGTCTTTACTCTGTTTCCAAAGCTCTTCATGGCCTGGTCCTTGTCTCCAAATTCTTCTGGAGCTACCATCCTCCCTCACTCTCTGAGCTCCAGCCATGGTGGCCTTCTCAGTTCCATGACTCATCATGTTCCCTCCAGCGACAGAGCCTTCGTACATGTTGTTCATCTGACTGCAGTGCCTTCTCCATTCCCTCATTCCCCTTACGTCTCAGCATACAGGTTCCTTCCGCAGGGAGGCATTCACATGGGCTGTCCCCAGAAACCACATTTTATTCCTAACATCCCTATATTAATTCACCCATCCATTCATTCAACAAATATTCATTAAGCACTAACTATGTGCCAGACACTGTTCTAGGCACTAGGATTCAGCTACACATAAAGTTAAGATCTGTCCTCACAGAGAATATAGTTGGGGAGGGAGAGACAAATAGGAAAGAGGTAAACAAATATACACCAGGTGGTTACAAGTGGTATAAAGCAAAGTAAAACAGGACAGGAAGGATGGAGAGTGATGACAGGCTTTTTATTTATACAGAGAAGGCTTCACTCTAAAGTGATGTCTGAGCAGAGACCCGAAAGAAGAAAGGGATCAAACTATGCAGACACCAGAGAGGAAAGAATAGCATGTGAAGACCCCAAGGTAGGAATGTACCAAGCGTGCATGAAGAAACACAAAGGCCAGGGCGACTGGAAGGGAGTGACTAAAGAGAGGGTGGTAGAGGATGAGGCCTGATCATAAGGGATTTTAGAACCAATTATAAGGACTTTGAATTTCATCCTGAGTAAGTAAGTAACTGGAGAATTTTGAGCATAGGAATGACACTATCTGACTTAAATATTTTAAACAATCACTTTAGCTACTTTGTGACAGGGTGGGGTTTGGTGAGGACGGGTACCCTGGGCGGAGGCCATGAGACCAGTTAGCAAGCTATCACAACAATCCAGGCAAGAGATGATGCTACTTTGGAACAGACTGACAGCAGTAGAGCAGGGGAGATTTGGGATGTATTTCAAAAGTAAAGCCATTAGGATCTAGAGGGTATTGTACTCAGTGAAATAAGCCTGGCAAAGAAGACAAATACCATATGATTTCACTTATCTGTGGAGTTTAAAAACAAGCAAACCAGAAGGAACAAAATAGCATTAGACTCATAAACACTGAGAAGGGACTAGTGATTACCAAGAGGGAGGGGTTGGGGTGGGTGCAGGGTGGAGCGTGAAGGGGATAAAGCGGCACAGTAATTTGCAATCACCATATAAGCTGGTCATGGGACGTAGCACAGCATGGAGAATAGAGCCAATGATTCTGTAATATCTTACTACATTGATAGTCTGTAACCACACTGGAGAGGGTGAGAATTTAATAATATGGGTAACTGTTGAACCACTGTGTTGTATATTTTAAACCAACATAAAATTGTCTACCAATGATACTTTAATTAAGAAAAAAATTAAAGCCATTAGGATTTGTTGGCAGATTGCAAGTACTGTTGCAAAAGCAACTGGGAGAATGGAATTTCTAACATGGGGTTAGGTCCAAGAGGATACACTAGCTGAAACCCCAGCAGGGCTGGACCAGGGTGGGGCTCCCCTCAAGAAGGGAGGAGCAGAGGACTTGTGTTTCCCATGGGCCATCTTGCTTCGCACTGGAAGAGAGGCAGAGCTGAGATGAGTGCACCCCAATGTTCTCACCAAATATACCAGGGGGTACACTCTGGGGCCTGACCTATGCAGCTCCTGTCACTCTGTGTCTCATCCTAACAAACACATACAACTTAGTACAGTGGATTCTCTCTCCCGCCACCTCCATGCGGGTAACTCTTGTGACTAGCAAAGCTCCATGAGGCCCCCTCCGCACACCTGGCTGTGGGTCTGGGGCCCCTGTCGGTGGTCTGGCTGCTGTGGCTGGGCTGCTCTCCATCTAGTTCACCCACCCTCTTGGGGGCCCAGTGACATCATTTAATTTCAAAAGTCAAATTTGTATCCCAAACCTATTTTTTGTCAAGTATACTTATCAGTGCTTTAATTTAAGTATACATCTTAAATTAAATAGCATGTGAATTGGGGATACAGAGTGTGCTGCAAAAGGGGGATGTTTCTATGAAAATTAAGCTTAGTGCTTTGGAAAGGGTCAATGAAGGTAGCATTTACTGGTATAGTTTATGCAAAAAAGACGACTGGGAACTCCAAGCAGGAGACCCTTACTCCGAAAGAAACTTTACACTGAAAGACTAGCAAGGGAGTATACAGTTATGTTTTAGGATAAAATAAAATGTTTTCAGAACTTAAGTATCATGTTTTACAATTCCCTGTATTATTATTACTTTCTTTTTGGTATTGTTGTTACCCAACCAACTACTGGTCCCAATAATGTTGAACAAAAGGCCTTCTGCCGCGGACCATTTAAGGAGTAACTGGGGGCCAAGTATCAGTCAGGTTGTCTGCAGCTCCCCTCTTCTCAGGTAGCTCTCCCGGAGTCAGGGAGGCACTCCGCGTCTGCTCCACTGCTGGGCAACTCACATCCACTTATGAAATAAATGAGTTCCTTGCAGGACCCAAGGCTCCTTTCCTTCCTCTTTGGGGACTTATTTACTTCTGTTTCTTTAAATTATTGGAAAGATGAGGAGCTTTCAGAGGGTAAAACTCTGAGGATGTTTCATCAGGTGACAGGGATGGGTGAGGGGTGGAGAGCAATACTTACAGTCCCAGGCTGACTTGGGTGGAACATTTTTTTAAAAGTTGTGTGGGTTCCTTTGCTCTTTTCCTGATGCCCTGACAATAAGCCCATGAGTCCTCCAGTTTCTTGTCAGGATCCAGCACTTCCAGCACCTTTAATAAGAGCTACAAACAGAAAACAGCTTTGGAGGGAAGAAAAATGTGCTGAGAAAGGGGGCCACTTGACTCTAAAACAGAACAGACTGCTCTCCCCTTTGCTTTTCCTGTCCTTCAGGTCAAGGCTGTGCATCAGCTTTTGTGCAGGCAGTGGTGAGTCAGCCTCCCTCACCTACACAGGAGGTTTGCAGCCTCTTGTGCTGAAGTAGCATCTCCCCCAGGTAAGTTGCAGGCCTACCCCAGTTCCCAATTCCCCACTGACTGAGAGGCCTCTAACAGATTTCTGTGCTTGTGACTACCCACTTCCATTCTTCCTCCTGTGAATAATGATATGTAGGTTGTTCTCTGAAGACACCTCTCTCCCTCCTCTCCCCGTCTTTGTGGTCTGATTTGGCCAGATCTCATCCTCACTCCACAGGTAGGCCCAGCCAGTCAGGACTGCAGTGACTGGTTTAGGAATAGGCACATAACCCAAGCTGGACCAGCAGAATTAGGTTATGGAATTGGGCTGGAACCATGCAAAAACAGACATTCTTTTTCAGGGTAGAATTTAAATAAATCCAGAGCTGCCAGGGGTCATCAGCATACCATAAGAAGAGATCCTGCCTCAGAAAGAAGCTGGCACCCTGAGTTGGGAAGGTCAGATATGGAAATAAGAGCTACAGTGCCAGGTGCCATCTGAGGGGGTGTGGAAATAATCTCCTTGTCTTGGGCAAGAAGCTCTAACCTGTAAGAGGCAGTGGAGGAAGGCCCCAGGTAGAAAATAACTGATTAGAAATCCCACCTCTGCCACTGATCATTTATTCATTCACTCATTGTGTACAGGTATGTATTAGAGTCCACCGTGTGCCAGGTATTGTCACACACAGTGAAGACGCAGATGACGCTCCTGCCCTTACAGAGCTTGTGTTCTAGTGCCGAGTCGGCGGTGACAAGCACTGAGGTGAACATCGATACCGGTGAGGCCCAGAGAAGGAGGGTGAGAGGGAAGTGCTCTTTTACATGAGTCTCTCCAATGAGAAGGCATCTGAGCAAAGATCTGGAGGAAGTGAAGGCGGGAGCCGGGCAGACATCTGAGGCTAGGTGCCCCAAGCACAGGAAGAGAGACCTGAGTTGGCTGTGTGTGTTTATGCTCACAGAGCAGCCAGAAGGCCAGAGTGGCCAGACAGACTGAGGGCAGAGGAGAAGGTGGTGCGGCTGGAGGGGAGGAGCACGGGGACGGCTGGAGAGCAGAACATGCAGGGACCTGACACCAAGTGAGAAGGGGCCCTCGGAGGCCTTGGCATAGGCATTAAGCTTTCTGCACAAGGATCAGGCTCACTGACGCAGGGGGCAGACGGCAGGGGTGGGAGTGGGGTAGCAGACACCGTTGGTTTGCTGCCTGATATCCACCCCACACTTCTTCCTTGAGGCTGACAGAATTCTGCCTGATGTTGCAAGGTCTAGCCAAGAAACTCAATTTCCTAGACTACCTCACAGCGTGGAGTGGTCAGATGAATGCGATCTTTACTTGGAAAGCTATGATTTGCCTAATTAAAAGACAGTGTCAGCTGGCACTCAGCCTTAACAGACTCAATGCCTGGAGCGGTGGGAGCCATTCTGAGATACAAGGACAAGAGACATATGTTTAGGAGCTGAAAGGCAGAGGCAGCCCGGGACACTGGTGACCTATGGAGCTCCTGTCCAGCCCTGGCCTTGACAATTTGGTGAATTTTCCCCATGACCTTTATGGTTTTCGGGCCTTCTATCAGTTAGTAAGTTGGTAGGTACTTATGGACACTTCCTAACACCAGGCTAAAGCAACAGAGGCAACAGTGAACAATCCCCCAAAAAGTTCCAAGCAGGCTAGACTGGTAGAACTTCAGGGGAAAAGAGTTCAAATGGTCTGCCCTTAGGACCTCTGTAAAGTGCACAGCTCTGCAGGAAGCCAAGCGAGCTGCCTGTACGTTTCCGCCAACCGTTCCAGGAGCAGAGAAAGGAAGGCTGCCCCACTCCATGGGAACGCTCACCTGAGGAGACCTTCATTCCCAGTCCTCTCCTTGGAAATGAGTCATCCCCTCGAGGGACTCCCCAGGCGCCTAAGCAGACTTACTTTCAAGGCCCCAGTGAAGGCCCACCCCAACCCTCGGGCGGGGGCTCACCTCTACAGGCGTATCTTCTTCCAGATGTGGGTAGAGAGCCAAGGGGTGCGGGGCCAACTGGGCCTCCACGTCCTCCAGGAATGCCCTCCGTGCCTGCCGGGCTGCCAGGAGCTTGGCAGGCAGGGCCACTTCCATGGGCAGCTTGTTCTGCCTCTTCTTTGGGGCAGGTTGGGGAGCTCCGTGACAAACCTGGGGGAGAGAGCCGCTCCCAAAGTCATCCAGGCCCTTCCTCACGAACACCCGCATCTGGCCATCCAGGGAGGTGGGCAACGCCAGCCTGGGCGTGGGCTTTGTGAAGCCCTTGGAAGGCAGATCCTCTTTGTGCCTGGAAGACAGCATGCCCGGCGGTATGGATCACAAGGACTGGGCTGGGAAAAGAAGGTTGCAAGGGAGAGGAGAGGGAAGCGAGGTTCCCGTGGGGCAGGTTGTGAATCACAGCCATAGCTCGTGGCACATATTGACTGGTCTGTGCAAGGGCCCTTCCCTGGGTTCTCTACCCTACCTCATCCCCATACCCACTCTCACTGTCCTGTAGGGACAAAACCACACAAAAGGATTGAAACATACCCTTTTGTTTGTACACAACCTTATAATACCTGTATCACCTTTTGTGTGCATGTACTCTTAATTTCTGTAAAAGGCACTATTCTGTTTTTTACTTGTTTACCAAGCATGATATGTGTAAATCTAATCCATTATTTCCAACTGCTTCCACCATAGTTCATCAACCATTCTTTTTGTGAAGGACACTCATATGTCCCTTCCAGGAACTCTTCTAAGTGCTTTACATGTAATAACTTCTTTAAATCTCATAAAAATCCTATGAAGTAGGTATTAGGTACTAGTATTATTCCCATTTACAGATAAGGAAATTGAGGCACAAAGAAGTTATAAAACAAAACTTGTCAAAGGTCCCACAGCTAATCAATGGTACTGGTGGGATTTTAATCCAGGTAATGTGACTCTAGGGAAAGATGTTCAACCACTACACTAGATCTTCTGACATATAAAAAATTCATATAAAAAAATCTAGATAAAAAATTAGGAGCTCTGGGACCACTGGGTCTACCTTTCCACGGAATTGCAATTGGTATAGTGGCTGCTCTGTTTAGACAAGTCCTATGTGCATTCTTATTCACAGTCTCCACTCCTCCCTACTGCCTTATACCTAGGCTGCTTCACTCAGTTTCCATATCACCAGGCCCCTGCTTGCCTTGAATAGTTAGGGCATGAATATGACATGGAAGAAATGGATGAACAAATAGGAAGGAAAATTAGACCAGTTCCTGGATAATCTAATAGATCCAGCTTTTCCAAGTTAGGGCTTGGAACCTGAGTAACTTACAGCAAGACTCTCATTATCCTAGTACATCACCCTGCCTTAGCCAGATATTTCTGTATTATTGGTGTCTTTCCCTAAAGCCTCTTCCACCTTCAGGCCCCTCTCACCGGCAATGCCTCATTACCCCAAATCTACTCCTTGCTGCACTCCTCCTTATAGTCACAAAGCATTTTAAAGAGATTCCAGCTTGATCCCTATTCTTTTTCTTATGAGTCCTAGGAACTTCTTGCTTGCTGTGTGTGCATGTGTGTGTTTTAAGGACTTCATACAGGACTACTGTGAAAACCTAGATGAAAGGACACAAAAAGATGAGGTAACAAAAGGTCTCTCTTTGCAATTAATAAATCACTCTTAAATAGCTTAGTGGCAGGGGTGTTGAAATTACATCAAGCTTCAGATTTAATGACCCATTCAGCATGACCATTAGCAAGTAACCCACCATTTTATTAGATATCTTTACAAAGTTTATTTCCCACACATTTACAAACATCCAAGCCCTTCATAAAATCAAATCTGGTGACCAATACTTTTGCTTAAGCACAGTCATTCAGCTCAAAATGAGACAAGTGTGGCAGCTAGCTCAAGCCTCATAGAATGTTAGAGCTGGCAGAATCCCCAGAAAGAATCTAGTCCACCTTCCACACTTTTCAATAAGGAAACTGAGCTCTGAGAGGTGAACAAAGGTAACCAGTCTAGCAGGAGGGCTTCCCACTACTTCATTTTGCCTCTCATAGCTGATAAACTTACCTCTTTGCATGTTAAGTTCATAAAAAATTTTGCTTGACCCTGGAAATAAAACTGAAAACAGGTTTTTTTCCTAAATATTTACTATTTCCACAGTCACTAGTATATAATACATGGTATTTCCATCTTTAAGAACAAGAGTATTGAGCATTTATCCTAAAGAAATGAAAGCTTATGTTCACACATAGACCTGTTCACAAATGTTCATAACAGCTTCAAATGTAATAGCCAAAAACTAGAAACAACCTGCATGCCCTTCAACAGGTAAGTGGATAAACTGTGGTATATCCAAACCATGGAATATTATTTGGTAACAAAAATGAACAAACTATTGAATCACACAGTGCCTTGAGTGGATTGATCTCCAGGGCTTTCTGCTGAGTGAAAAAGAGCCAACCTCAAAAGGTTTTATACTATATTATTCTATTTATCTAATACCCTCAAAAGAATGAAATTAAAGAAATGGAGAATAGATTAGTGGTTGCCAAAGGCTGGGGATAGGGAGAGGAGTGACAATTAGAGAGTAGCTCAAAGTGCCTCCTTTATAGTGAGGGAACAATTTTGTATCTTCATATCCATGTATGAGAAATTTTACAAAACTGCACTTACACACACAAGTGCAAGTAACAATGGATTCCCGGTAAGGTTTCTAGTCTAATGCGTTGTGTCAGCATTGATTTCCTGCTTTGGCAATGTGCTGTAGTTACGTAAGTTGGTATACTGGAAGCAGCTGGGGGACGTGTATATGGAACCTCTGTACTTACTATACTTGCAACTTCTGAGTTTGTAATTACTTCAAAACAGTTTGAAAATGGGGAAAGAAGAATCCCCAAGGATTTCATAATTGCCAGCGTGTGGGGCACACCCTGTTCACCAGTGCTTTCCATGTTCTATGCCAGTTAATCCCCATAACATCCCATAAAACGGATTTCTTTTATCGTCCCCATTTTACATTTAAGAAAACTGAGACCAGAAGGAGCAACGAACTTGACTAAGGTCACCAGACAAACAAGAATGGAACTGGCCTTCCACTCTAGCCTTTCTGATCCTCGCCTTTGGAATCTCGCTACGTCGTGCTGCCCCCAGGAAAGCGGAATTCCATGCTCACAAGCAGCTTAAGGAAACCTCAAAGTCAAAAGGCCTTGGGTCTCTGCTCGGTGGCCGTGACACCAACCATTGAAAATGGCAGCAGGCCGCGCAGTACCCCAGGTCCTCTCCAAACGCAGGCTTAGCTTGACCACAGTCGCAAGCTAGGTGGCCCAGTCTGTGCTGAGATCCTTCACACCCGTGCAGAAATCCAGTTGGCTAGCTCGGGGAGCGGCGCGCCGGTGGCAAAACCAGTGTCCGAGAGGACTCTGCGGCCACCAGCGCCCCTTCTGGGATGGGTACATCAGTGCACCCCCTAGGGAGCTTGTGAGGATAGCAGAAAAACGTGCCCTTTGCCAAGACGAGAGTCAGGGGACATTGAGGAGGAAAGGCAGGAAGGCAGGGTGGACCTCCGGCCTGGCGCTCCCGGCCAGCAGCCGCCCCGCCCTGAGCCCAGCAAATGCGCGGCCCCCGCGGGATACGCCCCCGCGCGGCGCGCGGCGCTTACCCGGGCCTGCAGCTCAGGCTCCCGGGCGCCCGACTCGGCGCCCCCGGCCGGAACTGCCGCCTGTTGTCCGCCATGGAACGGGTGGCTCCCCCGCGACCGCCCGGCCTTGGGCCGTGTGTATCCCCGGCCGCCGGGGTCGCTAGGAGACCGCGAAGCCGCGCTCTGCCCGGACTCGTCCCCGCCTAGTGGGGCGCAGGCTCCCCCTGCGCAGCCCCGGTTTGCGCGGGGAGTGCGCGGTCCCTGCACAGCCCATCCCCGGCCGCACCCCAACCTCCGGTCCAGGGCGGTGGATCGCCGCGCGTGGAGGGGAAGGATCAGGTCCTAGGTTGCATTGAGTTGTAATCTGTTAGCACGTCGTGTACAGTTTCTTGCCACTGAAATGTACTGTGGGCTGGACCACCATTTTTCAAAAAATGTTTGTTGAAGGAAAGAAAGAAGGTAGTTGAAGAGATAGCAAGAGAAAAAAGCGGTAAGGGAGGGAAAGGAATAGACTGATTTCTAATGATAGGAAGTTCTGCTAACACAGAATGTTTTCCTGGAGATCTTGGAACTTCCTGGGCGTCACTTCTGTAAACTCAGGGCTGCGTACTGGCAATCTAGTCATCGGCTGATTTCCACAGTCCCTTCCAGTTCTGCTGTTTGATTCTTTTGCCTCGACCTGCTTACATCAATACAGTTACCAGTCAGCCCTGGTAGACAGATGCCCACGTAAATACGGGTTGCATAAGTTTTGGGTTTTCTAAGTTCTCTTGCTGCTTCTAAGTGTTTCTGGTTTAAATATTTTAAGCATTGCTCCCAGAGGAAATAGCAGCAAAGCATTGTCCTGTCCCTAAATTATTGCAGTAGTTCAAATGTGTTCGTCATGTTCATAACCATTTAAGAATGATTCTTCTCATCTTTACATTCTCTAGGAATAAATTAGCTTTGCCTTTGGGAATCTATTAAATATCTGCCTAATACCTGTGCCTGACGTGTGCTAGTTGCAGCATCTTCAACTTGCTGTATGTGTTCCACTGTCTTTTCTGCGCACAGGGGAGAGCCCTGGAGTCCCACCACCTGAGATGAATCCTGACCCTGCCACTTAAAATGATGCACCCCTGGACACAGGCATTTAAAGGTGTTTTAGTTATATTGATTTCCTGGTCTGAAAATGGAGCGAATAATAGTATCTGCTTATAGGGTTATTGGGGGAATTCAGTGAGATAATGAATGTAAAGCACTTAACAGTGTTGGCAATTGAAAATCCCTCAATAACTGCAGGGTATTATTATCTCAGCTTTGAACTGGAAATAGTAATGTTTGCCCTGCCGGCTTCACAGAGTTGTTATAGGAGTCAGTTAATGGAGAAAGCTATGAATGTAATCATTATAAGGAAACTGATTAGCTGTTTTTATTCTCTTTGATAATGCCTTTTATATTAGTCTGATTGCAAATTCAAGCTTTTAGTAGGATTTCTCGATAAGACTAATGGTACAAAAAAACTTCTACAACTCACCAGCAAAAAGACAACGATATTGAAAAATAGGCAAAGGACATGAATAGACATGTATCCAAAGAAGACACACAAATGGTCAGTAAGCACATTAAAAAATGTTCAACATCATTAGTCATTAGTGAATGCAAATCAAAACCACAATGAGATACTACTTCACTCCAACTATAGTATAGGTTAACTATAGTATAGGATAACTATAGTAATAATAAATAAATAAAACAAATCATCTATTGAAACCCTGTGCATTACTGATGGAATGTAAAATGATGCAGGAGCTGTGAGAAAACTGCTTGGTGGTCCTCAAAAAGCTAAATATAGACTTACCATGTGACCCAGCAACTCCACTCCTGTGTATGGACCCAGAAGAATTGAAAATAGGGACTCAGATGTTTGTACACCAATGCTCATTGCAGCATTATTCACAATAACCAAAGGTGGAAACAACCCGAGTGTCCATCAGTAGACAAATGGATAAACAAAACAATATATATGTGAAATGGAATATTAATCAGCCATTAAAGAAATGAAATTCTGATACATGCTACAACATGTATGAGCTGTTAAAATATTATGGTGAGTGAAATAAACCAAATGCAAAAGGACAAATATTGCATGACTCCACTTAAAAGAAATATCTAAAATAGGCAAATTCATTGAGACATAGAGTAAGTTAAGGGTTACTAGGGACTTGGGGGAAGGAAGAACAGGAAGTTATTCCTTCATGGGCACAGAGTTTCCATTTGGGGTGATGAAAATTTTGGGAATTATTGAGTGGTGTTGGTTGTACAACATTGTGAATGTAACTAATGATATTGAATTTCACACTTAAAAATGGTTACTTTGGCAAGGTTTATGTGTTATTTTACCGCAATTGTTTAAAATTGCAAAAAAAAGGAAAAGAAGAAAGGTTGAAAATTAATAAGCTAAGGATCCAACTTAACAAATTGGGAAAATAGCCAAACAAACCTCAAAGGAAGGATATTTTTCATGTTGACCAAAAGAGGCCGCACTTTGAAAAGCATATGCTCTATGCTTTTTTTACATGATGTTTTAAACAGGCAAATTCATAGTGATAGATGGCATAACTGTGGCTACATGAGGACAATGATGGGACGGAGGAATAAGGGAGCCAGCTGGGAGGCTGGAAATGTTCTGTGTCTTGATCTGGGTGGTGGACACATGTGTGCCCACATGTGAAAACTCAAGGAGCAGCACACTTGGGAAAGCGTTCACCCTCTGAGGACATAGTTGACCCTTCAGACTTGTGCATTTTACTGTGTACTGTATACAGTAGTCCCTCCTTATCCGAGGTTTTGCTTCCCCTGGTTCCAGTTACCTGTAGTCAATCCCCAGCTGGAAGCAGATGATCCTCCTTCTGAACTATAGTTAGAAAATCAGCAACAGCCTAAGGCTGCATCACAATGCCTACGTCATTCACCTCACTTTATCTCATCACATAGGTGCTTTATCATCTCACATCACAATATTTTGAGAGAGAAACCACATTCATATAACTTTAAACACGGTATATTGTTTTAATTACTGTATTTTATTATTATTTTGTAGTTAGTCTTTTACTGTGCCGAATTTGTAAATTAAACTTTATCATAGATATGTATGTATAGGAAAAAAACATTCTATATGTAGGGTTTCAGGCATCCACTGGGGGTCTTGGAACGTATCCCCCACGGATGAGGGAGGACTAATGAACACTAATAGGAAAGCCAGAAGCATGTACCATTGTCCATCAGGAAAATAATCCTGGAGCATTCGCTCCCTCATCACTCATAGAAACGAGGGTCTTGGGAATCATAGGACCCCAAAAGTCTGCAGGCTTTCCCCTATACTTCTTTTGTGATACTCCTCCAGGGGAAGGATGGTTAGGATATTTAATGACCAGTAAGGCCAATGCAAGAACCAGCTGGGAAATGGCCAGGCAGATTATAGCATTGGAGTCGTGGAGCCCAGCAGCCATTCTAGGCATACCCTTTCAGTTGCTGATCTTGGAGGGAGCAACAGTTTCAAGGAAGTGGCCAGGGCATACAGGGCACAACAGTCACTAGGGATTGCTCAGAGTCAATTTACCAACCAACACAATTTTTTTTATAACCATTATGGTCTTAAATTGTGCTTGCTGGCTGAATACCAACTCTCTCTCACCCATCTGACCTCCCCAGAGATTTTCCCCCACGATGTCACAAGTGGCTTTTTGAAAACTGCCATCAGTGTAGTCTCCAAGCCAAAATAATAGCAATAAGGGGTAAGGCATGACACCAATAATTAACAAGAACATTTATTACTCGGTCAGTAGCATTGAGTATAATGCCAGGTTGGGGCTTACAAATAAAACTGATGAGGTCGCTGCCCTTAAGAGGTTATGGTTCAACGGATGGCTGGGTCCCTGAGATCCATCAGGCTGCTAGATTTGGGGAGATGCCTAAGGCCTCTGCAATACGCTAAACACATTCAAAGAAAAATGGGAGCGATCTCTACCACTCCTTTTTGGAGAAAGGTAGGCCATAAAGAGTAGATGGGCTGTGGAGACAAGCTACTTGGGGGAGTGAGGCTGGTGAGCTCATGACAGAGAGCAGTCCAGCAGGACTTAGTCAGATCAAGTGAACGGTGGCTTACAGCTGTCTGCCCTCTGGTTTGCTCCTCACCTGTCCCTGCCCTGCCCTGGCACGTGCAGGCTGCATTTATAAATGGGTTCAACTAGCAGAAGGTACTGATAGGAGACTGGGGGTGGGAGACAGAAAAAGTCAGGGTATTTATCTTTCTCCCTCTCTCTCCAAAAGGGTATCTGTATTTCTTGTCTTTCAGCTCCCATTAGGCAGTCCCAATGTGATTCCAGCTTCCATCAGATGCAGGCTCCTGTTACAGTAATTGCTGAGGTGTGGATGTGGTTATCACAGGGGTTCTCCTGCTGCTCATCCACCACCTCTGTTACCCATTCTTTGCATTAAAGTCCCTCAGTTTTACATACTTAGATTGGCTTTTGGTTTCCTAATAGGACCTGATTGACATATATGTTACTTAATGATCAGCATTTCTACTGCTGAGTATAGAAACACAAAAGAATTCTCACGAATATGGAAGATGTATGATGATGTATGTAACAGCATTATTAGTAGCATCAGTGAGTTGGGGGCAACATGTATGTCCACCTCTGTGATGCAGGTGGATTAAATGGATGGACAGCTAGGCATCAGTTAGAAGCAACAGTCTAGATACATACTCAGCAACATGATTAGACTTGTTTAAATGTAGCACCAAGTGAAGAAACAGAATGAGCCCTTTACTACAATATGATTTATATAAACTTAAAATGCACGCATACAAAACCAAAAAAAATACATTTTACAGGAACTCATACAGACAGAAGGATATACTTCAAACATTTAAGAATGCTTACTTAAGATGGTGCTGGCAAAACTGGACAGCTACATGTCAGAGAATGAAACTGGATCACTGTCTAACCCCATACTCAAAAGTAAATTTGAAATGGATCAAAGACATGAATGTAAGTCATGAAACCATAAAACTCTTAGAAAAAAACATAGGCAAAAATCTCTTCGACATAAACGTGAGTGACTTCTTCATGAACATATCTCCCTGGGCGAGGGAAACAAAAGCAAAAATGAACAAGTGGGATTATATCAAGCTGAAAAGCTTCTACAGCAAAGGACACCATCAATAGAACAAAAAGGTACCGTACAGTATGGGAGAATATATTCATAAATGACAGATCCGATAAAGGGTTGACATCCAAAATATATAAAGAGCTCATGCACCTCAACAAACAATAAGCAAATAATCCAATTTAAAAATGGGCAAAGGAGCTGAACAGACAGTTCTCCAAAGAAGACATTCAGATGGCCAACAGACACATGAAAAGATGCTCCACATCGCTAGTCATCAGAGAAATGCAAATTAAAACCACAATGAGATACCACCTCACACCAGTAAGAATCGCCACCATCCAAAAGACAAACAACAACAAATGTTGGCAAGGTTGCGGAGAAAGGGGAACCCTCCTACACTGCTGGTGGGAATGTAAATTAGTTCAACCATTGTGGAAAGCAGTATGGAGGTTCCTCAAAAAGCTCAGAATAGACATACCATTTGACCCAGGAATTTCACTTCTAGGAATTTACCCTAAGGATGCAGCACTCCAGTTTGAAAAAGACAGATGCACCCCTATGTTTATCACAGCACTATTTACAATAGCCAAGATATGGAAGCAACCTAAGTGTCCATCGGTAGATGAATGGATAAAGAAGATGTGTTACATATACACAATGGAATATTACTTAGCCATAAGAAGAAAACAAATCCTACCATTTGCAACAACATGGTTGGAGCTAGAGGGTATTATGCTCAGTGAAATAAGCCAGGTGGAGAAAGACAAGTACCAAATGATTTCACTCATATGTGGAGTATAAGAATAAAGAAAAACTGAAGGAACAAAACAGCAGCAGAATCACAGAACCCAAGAATAGACTAACAGTTACTAAAGGGAAAGGGACTGTGGAGGATGGGTGGGAAGGGAGGGATAAAGGCAGGGAAAAAAGAAAGGGAGTATTACGATTAGCATGTATAATTAGCATGTTGGGGGGGCGTGGGGAGGGCTGTGCAACACAGTGAAGACAAGTATTGATTCTACAGCATCTTACTACGCTGATAGACAGTGACTGTAATGGGGTGTGTGTGGGGGAGTTGGTGAAGGGGGGAGCCTAGTAAACATAGTGTTCTTCATGTAATTGTAGATTAATGATAAAATAAAAAAATAAATTAAAAAAAAAGGAAGAATGCTTACTTATGGAAAGGGCAGAGGAATAGAAATGGAGAATGGAAAAGAAAAGAAATGTATGAATGAATAAGAGAGGGCCTTGCACAGCCAGTTGATAACAGAGTGCCATGAATTAAAGGATCAGATTAACCAACATGTCATACACCAAGCTGAAAAAAAAGTTGCCAGAAAAATAGTTACTACATAGCACTGAGACATAGTTTCAAAGATCACACTGTAGATTGTGGAATGCTGAAACAATATCTGCTCCAAAGCTAAGTTAGTTTGCAGTAATGAGAATGAAAACATCCAACAGATGGTGAATCAGAGTCAAAACTAGAGACAGGTATTGGATAAAACAAAGGTTGTTTCAAAATTCCGTGGCAATTTTACGCAAGCTGAGCTTGAAGAGGATTCTAGGTCTCCCAGTTTTCCTGCCAGTGACACTCAGACTGAGAAGAGATTGATTTGGAGTCTCACAACCAAATAGAAATGATACCAAAAAGATCCTTAATGCTTTTAAGGGTCAACTATGGCCTCAAAGGGTGAGCTGCTTTCTCCAGTGGGACTCAGATTATGATTCATATTATATGTGCTAAAAATTTAGAAACTAGGGGGATTTGGGGTGTGTTAGGGAGAAGTTGAATTCTCACCAGTGTAATTAAACTATGACAGTAATAAAAAAGAAATACTTAACCATGGCACAGGGCTTAACTTTCCCTTGCTTTTATTTTCAGAGTTGGTATGATTTTCTTGACCTAAAATCATTTAAGTTCTGGAAGATTCTTTGTGTAAGAGGTTCTAAGAATACTTGAAAAATTATCATATGTAGTCCCCCTCAAATAATCAATATCAATTAAAAACCATATTTTATCTGCTATTCATTGAGCTTAAAGTGAGTGTTGCTCTTCTCTTTTTACAAATGGAGAAGTTAACGTGTGTTTTATTCATTGATTCTGGTATCACTTCAAAAATAATTAACTCCTTCTCAGGAGTCAACATATTTGATGGTGTTTATTTGGGTTTTTCACAACTGTTCATAGTAACACTAATGAAATGTGTTAAATTGAACTGAGTCTTTGTGTCCAGAGATCATGACACCAAAAAAGTGATTCAAATGAAACAATAATGCATTGTTGACTTATTAGACTTCTTAGGCTCATGTCCAATGACATGAGGAGATTAAGAAAATTGCCCTAGCTCATGCAAACAATTAGTAAGGAACCACATTTTTTAGTCACCCAGAAAAATGTTGGTTCATAAACCAAGCTAAAATGTCAATATAATATAGTGACTAAGACCAACCTGGGTTTGAATCACAGCCCCACTATTTAATAATGCTGGACAAGTCACATACAGTTTCTCTACCTCAGCAGTTTCTTCTTCAGTCAAACAGACCTAGTAAGAGCCTGTTATAAGGCTGTTATGGGACTATAGCACAGAGATAATTTAAAGCTGTGCTCTCCAATAGAAATATAACACAAGCCACAAATATGAACCAAAGATGCAATTTTTAATTTTATAATAGTCATATTTTAAAAAACAAAAAGAAACAAATGAACTTAATTTTAATAGTATATCTTATTTAATGCAATGTATCAGAAATACTATGATCTTAACATATAATCAATGTAAAAAGGTTAATGAGATATTTTACATTCTTTTTTTCATACCAAGTCTTTGAAATGTAAGCACATCTCAGTTTGGACCAACCACATTTCAAGTGCTCCTTAGTCACATGTGACTGTGGTGGCTACCACATTGGACAAGACAAATAGGACCAAATGCCTAGCACAAAGGAAGCACACAAGGCCCATTGGCTTAAAAACATTCCTTGGGTTTATCCATAGGTTGGTTGCATTTGTTACTTGGTTATAAGGATAGAAATTATTTGTTAGTAACACAAGTTGGAAATTTCATACAGGCCATATACTTCCTCCACTGCAGTTGTTCTTGTCCTATTGATTCCAGGGAGCAGGATGTTGCCCTTCTTTCCTCCTGACATGAGTAGAGGGTTGTTAGTCCTGGAGCTGTTCAGATGAGGGACTTTCCCAGAAAACTTGAAGAGTATAGCCCATGGAAAGGATTTCACAGGATCATTGCTCTAGTGAACAAATTGCATTTAGCCAAGTAGCTACCTAACATGCTCTCATTACCCCTGGAGTCTACCTGGATTCAAAATTATATTATAAAATGTTATTTCTTTGAACCTGACTTTTCTCCTTAACCCCCTTTTTCTCCTTCCCATTGCATCCCTCCTTGGGAATCTGGCCCAAAACAGGTTCAATAAATGCATTTGAATTGCATCTTTTAAGTGGGCTATTTGCTGGCCTCATATTTGTCTTTACCTGCTGAATTCTTGGTGATCAGTGGGCTGAGCTAGGAACCCTGCCTTCTGCAGGTGGCTGTGCTGAAGATAAGTGTGGGATGAAGACCCAAAGCTCCAGGGCCCTGGCAGTCTTGCCCAGCCAGCCCACAGGGCAGAGTCTTGGAAAGATCCCACTCATATTTGTAGAATGGTAGAAACAGGTTCCCTGAGCCAGAATCTAACAGGGAGGTGCTGGTAAAGGAAACTCTGTCCCTAGTCCTTGAAGGCTGAGTCAGGCTTGAAAACACTCATCTAACTAACCCACCCTGGAGACATTCAGGCTGACCGTCAATCTGGTCAGAAGAACCTTTAAATTCTTGGCAAGCACAAACATAACAGTGCTGTAACCTTCCTGAAACCTTCCACAGCCCCCCCATTAGAGACAGAATGCATTCAGACTCCTCGCCCTGGCATTCAAAACCTCCCAGATCCGGCCTGCCTCACATAGTTCCCTTATTTCCCACTCTTCTCCTTTCCAGTTGTACTATTCTGCTTTCAATTCCTCCCGTCCATACTCTTTCACTTTGTTCATGTTGTACTCTTTGCCTAAAAATCCCTTAGTGGTGGGTTTTTACCACTATCTTTGAAGTCCCAGCTCTAATCTTCCCAGGGATGAGATCTTTCCTTCCCCACTTTACCTTCAAGAGAGCTCCCTTCATAGTCTTTCTTCTGGTAAGTAGCAAGCAGTTAGCATTTTCAGTAGACATTTTAGATGCTTCTTCAGTAATAATCCTACCACTTCCCCATGGTGTAGCAGTCACTCATTTTGAGAAAATGCACACAGCTCCAATGATTGACTCTGATTAGTATAAACCACTATAATGGAATTCCACTCATGACTGGTTCAGGTATGGATGGTAGACCAGCCTAGGTCAACTGGTGAGTGCATACATGGCATTCCCTAGGGATCCAGTCCAGTGTTCAATGTAAGTTTAATGGCTTAGAGAAAACAAGGCTTTTCTCATGTTCTCAATGGTATTTATCATTACAATTTATAATTAATTTTTTTATTGACCAAAAATATTTAAGGTAGTTGACTTCACCATTCAATTTGAGCCATTGCAGAGCAAGAAATCATTTACCATCCTTCCTAGCTCCTGACATGGTAGCTTAAAAGAAGCCCTTCAAATGTTAGTTGAATTTATGTTCTGTCTCTGTGCACTTGGAGGACACCCACCGAACTCATCCATGGGCCCTGAGTTTGTCCTTAGAATGGTTGGCCTTTACTTTTTGTGATACAATATATGGAAAAGGACTGGGACAGACAGACATCTAAAATTAACCCTGTGTCATACATACATTTGCTGTTCTTCATACCAAGTCAAGCCTACTTTTAGTTAAATGTGGACTCTACAAAGCTGTGGCAGTTTCTAACCTGGTGTCATACCTTACTTTTGATCATCTCTTTATGTGAAATAAATATAACATGAAGTTCCACATTTGGTCAAGGTCATAGGATATCTTAATTACTATAGGCATGAGGAAACCTAGCTAACTGTGCTTATATTGGTGTGAATCATTTTATGTCTATTTGTTTTCATTATTTTCCTTTAAAATTCTTGGGGTAACCATAAAGTGACTTAAACCTGAATAGCCAGTCTGACAAGTTAATGTTTGGACAATTAATTAAAATGTTCTTTACTCTCTTCAAACCACTTTATATATGCATAAAATTCAAACTGATTATTCCACTTAGTTTTGGTGTCAGAACTTACAGAAGAGTGTCAAGAGCATGACCATTGGCACCAGACCACCTAGATTTGAATCCTGTGTCTACAATTTATTAGGTGTACAACCTCAGAACCATTATCTAACCTTTCTATGTATCAGTGTCCTCATCTGTGAAATGAGACTAGTAGTAGTACTTACATCATTTGTGAGAATTGAATGAGTTATCACATGTAGAGTGCTTAGAACAGTACCTAGCATGCAAGTAAGCTTCCAGTAAATATCAGGGCTATAACTTAAAGGGTTTCTGAAATGGAGATTCTAAATAGAACTACTCAAATGAATTTTAGGAATCTGTGCATCTGGAGAGTCCCAGGCCAGCTTTATGAAACAGCAGGACATGGAGATAAGCTCCTGATATGATGCTGAAAACCATGGAAACCATTTCCTTTTCTTTCAACGGGTTCACATCTCTTGTGAGCCCTTAACTGGGAATCCATATTTGTGCCTGGTTACTATCTTCATCCTCTTAGGCAAGTTATTTAATCTCTGAGATTCCCCCAGTTTTCTTCAAATGTAAAATGGAGATATAATCCCTACCTCACAGGATTACTGTAAGGAAGTAAAATTTGGGGAGTGCCACCACAATCCTTGGCATACAAGAGACTTCCCTCCTCCTAAGGCCCACCTGAAGTTTATCAAGAATAGAGAGTTTGAATTATATTTAAAAAATTACCTCCATAAAATAAAATTTATCTTAATTTTAATATTTTATCTGCCACAAGACAATTTTAAAGAAATACTAACATTCTCCAAAATGAAATAATGATGGGGCACCATTTTAGAAATAAATACATTCTAGTGGCCCATTGTATATAAATGAAAACTGCACATGCACACACATGATGATTTTAACTGTTGCTTAATTGACTTTATAATTTAGCATTTTAAAAGACAGTTTCTAAGTTATTTCATTTTGTATATAACCAGCAATTTTATGTGCCAAATTTCTAGGGAGGCAATGAAAACAATTTGTCTTATCTGAGTGAGGCTTCTTGCCTTTTGTTAACTTTCATATGAGAACACAAGCAAGTTTTGTCCCTACTTGAAAACCTAATTTCTGTCCTATACAGAATACTTAAGAATGATAATAACATTTACTGAACACTTACACAGTGCCAGGCACTTTATATGCTTCATCTCATTTAATCTTTAGAACATCTACATGAGGTAACTACTATTTATTATTCCCATTTTATAGATGAAGCAACTGAGACACAGAGAGGTTAAGTAATTTGCCAACAGTCGTCCAGCTACTAAGTGATAGAAGGAAGATTCAAACACAAATGGACTTTGAATCCACTGGCAACATTGAACGTTACCTGAGCCCTGTGCTCCTAGAAAGCTAAGACCTCTCTTCACTGTTCCTCAAGACTCTGTTGCTTACCTGCCTCTACAAAACCCACACCCTCTTTCTTTCTTTGAGACGTTCATTCTTCCTTAATGAGCATTTTTCCCATCGCAACAGCCTGAATAAAGTCACCTCCTTAATTGTCCAGTGTGTTTTGTTTTCACACCACAAACTTACCCACTAAAGGACGAGGTCACCAATACCTGAGAAAATATAATCCAGTTTAGAAAGTCATCAACTGTTGTCAGGTTGTGCCTTTTAGGGTAGAGCAGCCCACACACATTTCATCCACCCTCTCATTACCATTTCAGACATTCAGATGTCAGCAGCGACAAAGAGGTAGGTCCCTGAGAAAATGCTGAGGTTAAGCTCAGCTTATAGAAAATGAAGACTGCTAAGGTGGACAGCTATTGCTAAAAGAGAGCTAAAACGGATTGGAGGTTTTGAAAACAGAACTCCTTTACTGAAATCAATCACTCTGTCTCCCCATCCCTGCCTCCTTCCCTCTCTCTCTTTCAAAATTTCACTAAATGCAAAGGTTCTCAATAAAAGACTTTAGCAAAATTCCCAGTCAGCTTTAATGTGCATCTGCTCTGTACCACTGCATGAATTTCTAGGCTATAGAAGTAAGTAAGACCCATGTATTGCTCTCAGAAACTTCACACAGAACTAGAACTCAGATATGGTTGTCATCCTCCCCACAGCACTCTATATAGGGTCATTTACTGACAGCATGTTGGGTGAGGACGGGTATATAGGGAGAGCTCTGGAACAAGGAAAACGCCAAGTACAGAGATGACTCTGACAAAAGGGTTCATCCTCCCTTATAGTGGAGAGCCCCAAATTCCTCCCACCTTAATCAAAGTTCTGACATCCAACTTTCCACCCATATTATGAACCTACTATGTTCCAGGAACTCTTTCAGGCACTGCAGAAATAGTCTCACAGTTGAGTCCTGCTGTACCTCGGTTTCTCCAGTTTTCTACCATGTAGAGAGTAAGGCAAGCATATAAAACAATAAAAAGGTCTCTATTCTTGTCTGCACAACACTTACTTTCAATTTCCAGGACATACAGCAAAACTCTCCATCTTATACTCATGAGTCCACCATATCTGGCAAGGTTAGTATCCAAGGTTTTACATTTTTTTCTTCAAGATTCAGAGAAAACTATTTTTTTAAAACTTCTAACAATACCATAGATGATGAATAAAACAAACTATTTCCAAGTGTTCTTTGGAGCAATTTTAATAAACATCTTGGTTAAAATAAGTTTGAGAATTATCTAGAAAAAGTCAACACATCTTGGCAAGGCCGCAATATTGGAGTAGTTATGTCATCAACAATAATTACATAGGTTTATGTTATTGCTCTCCTTTATTAGAGAAATTATAGCCCATTAGGACACTTGTCATTTCTTAGCAAAGGCATTAGCATCACTCAGCATTTTTATAGTCACTATAGTTGTCATCTTATATTGAGGTTTTTTTTTATCAGAAGCTGTGTCTGTTTCTTGCTTTCAGTTTCCTCTTAAAAGGCAATTATTGACGAAGACAGCTGAGATGGCCTGCGGCAAGCACACCTCCCCAGTGGGCTCCTGCAGGTTCTCTTCATCTCTGCCCTGCCCAGACCAAACTGCACCAGCCTGCTTTCTCCCAAGCTCACCTGCTGTTCCTTCACTCAGATTTCATTCCTGCCTCTAAGGCTGTTTATTTAGTCAAATTACCTTCTGGAAGGGTGGGTACAGTGCCCCCGTGTACAAGGAGAACAGTGGAGAACATAGTAAGGATAAATGCTAATGGAGAAAAGATGAATATTCCCTGGTGTGATATGGAAAGAGGACACCGCCCCCCTCCAGCTTTTTTTAGAGCATTTACTTTAGAAAACGTGTAACTTATTTCTCTACCCCTTTGAGATGTTCATAAATATTTTTCAAAGCCAAGTAAGTCTTTTACCATCTTTGTAATCCAAAAATATCTTTTTCAAGGACATGGGGGCAGTTCTTTGATATGTAATCATCAGGAAATATAGCATCCCTATATGCTAGTTTCTGTGGGAGGTTGGAGCAGGTGTCTGGCTCCAAACTGTAAAACTACCTCCTGTCCTAAAGATACATGAAGTGTCATTTCTCCTTTGGATAAAAGCAATTGTTAACACAGATGGCCACCTAATTACCAAGTGAATTTAGGATGTACTATAAGTGACGAATGGTGCTGTCAAGTCCTCTTACTTGAGGACTAGTTATTATTCATCTTGAGAACATGTGTGGAATAGTTTATATCTGCCTCAATATATAAAAGAGTAAATTTTTTTCTCACTTTGCCATCTCTTTAGAGGATTGCCTATGATGCAAATCACATTCTGGTTTAATGCTTATTCAATAATAAAACTATTTCTTTTCTCTTCTCTTTTCTGGAGATTTCCTAGGTTGGCAGGAAATTTCGTTTTTAATTACATTCCCCCAACGTCATCAGAACCTGGGAAGACAGGGCATGACTGAGCCACATTCTCTTTGGGGGCAGGGTGAGTTGTCCAAAGGCCAAGCCTGAATATTCCAGGACTGGTCATCATCACTGTGCCAGAGAGACCTGGGGAGTGGGGAGCAGGCCAGCAGCACCATTGTTTAAGCACAAGTGTGATAGGGCCAGAGGTGGGAGTGGAGAGTGCAAACACCAGTTCTGAGGTCCACTGGAGGAAGATTATAAGAATCACGGTCATGACCCAAACTTGAAGGATTATGGTCTAGCCTGTGCTTCTTACACTTTAATGTGCACGTGGACCATAGGTAATTCTGGTTCAAATGCAAATTTTGGTTCAGTTGGTCCAGACTGGGGTCTGAGCTTCTCCATTTCTAACAAGCTCTTCTAGGAGGTTCTGATGCTGCCTGTGCTGGGATCACACTTTGAGGAACAAGATGTTAGAGGAAGAGATTGAGGGCACAGCAGAGGGGAAAATGAAGCAAGAAACAGGCCCAAACTGTGAATGTGGGGAGCAGCTGAAAGGCCAGAGGAGAAAACCATAGGTCTCAGGACAATCAGAAGTCATTGCCTTGTCCTCCAAGAGAGGCCTGGAGCTAAGGCAACACTCTCCTCCAAGCCTGGACTGATCATACTAATTCTGAATTGCACAGGATTCTGCTTTCTTCCAATAGGATCCTGTCTACTTCTGAATAATTTTCTGCAAAATTTGATTTCTGGCAAAGTAGGACCAGATAAGGGGCAGGTGGCTAAGCCACTCCCAGGATGCAAATTACCTAAAACTCACTGGAAATGTACCAAGAAGGAAACAGTTTTGTTTACCAGAGACTTTCTCAGGCAAAGCACTATATACATGTTTAGGGGAATACTTGGATAGGTCACTTATAGGTTAGGGAAGAGACCCCCAAAGAACCGACCAGAGTTAAAGTGCTTCCAAGGAGGACAGTTTTCATTAACAACTGTATTACTGAACAGGTTTGCAAATATGGTCTCAGAGTTAGACTTGCAAAGGAGCTGGCGTCTGCCACCAGCCCCCACCACGCCTTTGATGTTGAACACATCTGTAAAAATATGGTTGGAAGGGGTGCAAAACTACTGTTACTCTGAGGCACCTACTTGTCTCAGTCTGATCCTACCAGAAAGCTTTCACACCTAGGTGACCCATTTCCCTGCATCAGCCTTCGCCAGGCCTCCTCCCCACCTGCTTTTTTTCTGAGCTTCAGTTTAGAGCTCCTCTTGACCATGACCTAACCAGCTTCTAAGCCCTTTGAAAAATTACGAGTATCTGTAAAGTCCTTTGAACAGAGTCTGGCATGCAGCAGATAATACTACCTTTTGATAAGACAGAGTAAACAGAGAATGTGGGAGGCTTTCAACATCAGCAGGAAAGGGATGGGTTTCTGCTGTAGCCCCCCTAGAGAATCTGGTGGATTCTCACAGGACTTGAGAGACTCCTCCAGGAGAGAGCTGGGGTGCGGGACGGTGGGGAAGGAAAAACTATGGAGATGATCAGAGAGATGGTCCTCAGAGGTCCATGGGTAGAAGCTGTTCGGAAGGACTGGGGATTCAATTTTAAAAGTAATATTTTGCCCCATCTAACATTAAGACTTTTTTCCAGGTAAAGGACAGGGCCTGCTCAGCCTCGCAAAGTTCTGTGTAGAACTGTGGCATTATATTTGGCTAAGGGCCTCCTTCTTTTTTAAAAAAAACACTTTATTGAGGTATGATTGACATATAAAAAGCTGTAGATATTTAACATGTATGACCTGGGTTTGGAGAAGCGTGCACACCCACAATCACCCTGATCTGCACCATGAACACATCCATCTTCTCCGAAATCTCCCTCCTACCCCGTTCATTATTATTGTGTGTGTGTGTGTGTGTGTGTGTGTATGTGTGACAAGAACCTTAACCTAAGATCTAGACTCTTAGCAGACTTGTAAGTATATAATACACTATCATAACTATACAGGCTCTATGCTATACAGAGATAGTAGATCTCTAGGATTGACTCATCTGGCCTAACTGAAGCGTTACCCTGTTTGACTGGTACCTCCCTGGTTCTCCCTCCCCTGAACTCCTTGCACCCACCATTTTACCCTCTGCTTCCACAAGTTTGACAATTCCTCATATAATTGGTATCATGTAGTATTTGTCCTGTGATTGGCATATTTCATTTAACATAATGCCCTCCAGGTCCATCCATGTCATTTAAAAAGTCAGAATTTTCTTCTCTCTAAAGGCTGAATAATATTCTATCTGTTGTATATACGTACCAAATTTTCTGTATTCATTCAACCATCAATGGACATTTAGATTGCAACTGTAGTTATTGTGAATACTGCTGCAATGAACATGGGGGTGCAGATATGTCTTCAAGATCCTCATCTCAACCTTTTTGCTTACACACCCAGAAGCAGGAATCCTGGATCATAAGCTAGTTCTATTTTTAATTTTTTGAGGAACCTCCATACTGTTTTCCATAGTAGCTGCACCAATTTACCTTCCCACCAACAGTGTAGGAACATTTGTTATTTTTTTGTTTGGGGTTGTTTATTTATTTATTTATTTTTGTAATGGCCAAGGACCATCATTCTCTAATGTTCCATTTCCTTTTGTAGGTTTCATACATAGATATTAGCATGCCAGATCCCTTCAGGGATTATTATTATTATTATTAAATAATTATAAAAGAGTTATTAAACTCTTTATTAAAGAGTTTGAGACTAATTCCACAATATTGCCCTGCATAGGTTAAGGAATAGACTTACTTGGTGAAAAGGAAAACACCACCAGGGTCAAGGCTGCTGGACAGTGTGTGGCTCTGTTCTAGAACAGAAAGCTTCTCCCCACTACCAACCCCTGACACACCACAGTGGATCTCCCTTCCAGTAGGACAACTGTGAAAAAGTGGCCTTGTTTGTAAGGGAATAAATGGATTTCTTGGTGCCAGGCAGTCTGGATTAGGGTGCTGACTCTTTATACAAGTCAATTTTGAACGCCAGCTGCCCTGCACCTGGGGACCTGGGTTCTGTGGGACGTACAGTCCCCATTGGGAGGTAAGGAAGGCTGAGGGGAAGTTGCCAGTCCCATGGAAAGCTGATCGTGGGTGCTGTTTCAGCTGAGCGAATGAGGGAGCACTGGGTCCCCGCTACTCCAGGTGAGCTCCCAGAGCCATTCTTGGAATATCCTGCTTCTTACATAACAGAAGATGTACCTATGACTGGTTATCCTTTTAATTTTCTCCCTGGGGAAAAAGAGCTAGAACTTTCTAGGATTCTCTTTCTGAATTTTCAGATCATGTTCCAGGAGTGATTGTATCACTCAAATCAGAAGTGATATATGAGAAAGAAAATATAATCCTTGGGAATATTTGATGTCTATACATCTTTTTATTTATTGATTTATTGTTTTATTTATTGATTTATTTATTTATTGATTTATTTATTTATTTATTTATTTATTTTGTTATCATTAATCTACAATTACATGAAGAACATTATGTTTACTAGGCTCTCCCCTTCACCGAGTCCCCCCTACAAACCCCATTACAGTCACTGTCCATCTGCATAGTAAGATGCTGTAAAATCACTACTTGTCTTCTCTGTGTTGCACAGCCCTCCCCATGCCCCCCACGCACTATACATGCTAATCATAATGCCCTATTTCTTTTTCCCCACCCTTATCCCTCCCTTCCCACCCATCCTCCCCAGTCCCTTTCCCTTTGGTAACTGTTAGTCCATTCTTGGGTTCTGTGATTCTGCTGCTGCTTTGTTCCTTCAGTTTTCCTTTGTTCTTATACTCCACATATGAGTGAAATCATTTGGTACTAATCTTTCTCTGCCTGGCTTATTTCACTGAGCATAATACCCTCTAGCTCCATCCATGTTGTTGCGAATGGTAGGATCTGTTTTTTTCTTATGCTGAGTAATATTCCATTGTGTATATGTACCACATCTTCTTTATCCATTCATCTACTGATGGACACTTAGGTTGCTTCCATATCTTGGCTATTGTAAATAGTGCTGCAATAAACATAGGGGTGCATATGTCTTTTTCAAACTGGAGTGCTGCATTCTTAGGGTAAATTCCTAGAAGTGGAATTCCTGGGTCAAATGATATTTCTATTTTGAGCTTTTGGAGGAACCTCCATACTGCTTTCCACAATGGTTAAACTAATTTACTTTCCCACCAGCACTGTAGGAGAGTTCCCCTTTCTCTACAACCTCGCCAACATTTATTGTTGTTTGTCTTTTGGATCGTGGCGATCCTTACTGGTGTGAGGTGATGTCTCATTGTGGTTTTAATTTGCATTTCTCTGATGACTAGCGATGTGGAGCATCTTTTCATGTGTCTGTTGGCCATCTGAATGTCTTCTTTGGAGAACTGTCTGTTCAGCTCCTCTGCCCATTTTTTGATTGAATTATTTGATTTTTGTTTGTTGAGGTGTGTGAGCTCTTTATATATTTTGGATGTCAACCCTTTATCAGATCAGTCATTTACAAATGTATTTTCCCATACTGTAGGGTACCTTTTTGTTCTATTGATGGTGTCCTTTGCTGTACAGAAGCTTTTCAGCTTGATGTAGTCCCACTTGTTCATTTTTGCTTTTGTTTTCCTTCCGGGGGAGATATGTTCATGAAGAAGTCGCTCATGTTTATGTCCAAGAGATTTTTGCCTGTGTTTTTTTATAAGAGTTTTATGGTTTCATGACTTACATTCATGTCTTTGATCCATTTCGAATTTACTTTTGTGTATGGGGTTAGACAGTGATCCAGTTTCATTCTCTTACATGTAGCTGTCCAGTTTTGCCAGCACCATCTGTTGAAGAGACTGTCATTTCCCCATTGTATGTCAATGGGTCCTTTATCATATATTAATTGACCATATATGTTTGGGTTAATGTCTAGAGTCTCTAATCTGTTCCACTGGTCTGTGGCTCTGCTCTTGTGACAGAACCAAATTGTCTTCATTACTATGGCTTTGTAGTAGAGCTTGAAGTTGGGGAGTGAGATCCCCCCCACTTTATTCTTCTTTCTCAGGATTGCTTTGGTTATTCAGGGTCTTTAGTGTTTCCATACAAATTTTTGAACTATTTGTTCCATTTTGTTGAAGAATGTTGTTGTTAATTTGATAGGGATTGCATCAAATCTGTATATTGCTTTGGGCAGGATGGCCATTTTGATGATATTAATTCTTCCTAGCCAGGAGCATGGGATGAGTTTCCATTTGTTAGTGTCCTCTTTAATTTCTCTTAACAGTGTCTTATAGTTTTCAGGGTATAGGTCTTTCACTTTGGTTAGGTTTATTCCTAGGTATTTTATTCTTTTTGATGCAATTGTGAATGGAATTGTTTTCCTGATCTCTCTTTCTATTGGTTCATTGCTAGTGTATAGGATAGCCACAGATTTCTATGTGTTAATTTTGTATCCTGCAACTTTGCTGAATTCCGATATTAGTGCTAGTAGTTTTGGAGTGGAGTCTTTAGGGTTTTTAAAAAATTTTTTTTAATTTTTTAATTTTTTAATTTTTTTTTTTTGAGAGGGCATCTCTCATATTTATTGATCAAATGGTTGTTAACAACAATAGAATCTGTACAGGGGAGTCAATGCTCAATGCACAACCATTAATCCACCCCAAGCCTAATTCTCGTCAGTCTCCAATCTTCTGAAGCATAACGAACAAGTTCTTACATAGTGAATAAGTTCTTACATGGTGAACAGTACAAGGGCAGTCATCACAGAAACTTTCGGTTTTGATCACGCATTATGAACTATAAACAATCAGGTCAAATATGAATATTCGTTTGATTTTATACTTGATTTATATGTGGATGCCACATTTCTCCCTTTATTATTATTGTTATTATTATTTTTAATAAAATGCTGAAGTGGTAGGTAGATGTAAGATAAAGGTAGAAAACTTAGTTTAGTGCTGTAAGAGAGCAAATGTAGATGATCAGGTGTGTGCCTGTAGACTATGTGTTAATCCAAGCTAGACAAGGGCAATAAAACATCGACGGATGCAGAAGATTTCTCTCAAAACAGCGGGGGTGGGGTTCTAAGCCTCACCTCTGTTGATCCCCAGTTTCTCACCTGATGGCCCCCCTGAGACTGTGCCTGTCTTAGGTTGTTCCTCCCTTGAGGAATCTTACCCATCTCTGGCTAACCAGTCATCTCCCGGGGCCATACAGGGAAATGTAAAGTTGGTAAGTGAGAGAGAAGCAATATTGTTTGAAAAGGTTAGCTTTTTACTTCTTTGCAGATTTATGCCCTGTGGCTTCTATGCCCAGCATTTGTCTTGAGGTATCTTTAGCACTTGGAGGAATTAAGATACTTGGTAAATTCGATATGAGGCATGAATTCTATTTAAGGGTTGTAATTAGGAAGGAAGAAGAAAAGACATGGGAAGATTGATTATTTCTTTGACATATCTTCTTGTAGAGTAACTTAAGCATGTATAGGTTTTAAACTACTAATTAAATTGTGCACACTCATTAACATAATAGGAATACAGTTACATAACCAAAGCAGATCTATAATTTCCAGCCATCTCCAGTGAAGCCAAGAAAACCAGTTTTAGGCACCCTAGGCATTTGTGAAAATTTGTCTATGATATGATGGATATTGTCCAACTGTACTTGAACAGTCTGAGAGAAATCAGACAAATTAAAACAGCCCATTCCTGGGAACTGTTCACATCCCATATGTTCTTTTAACAGTAGATAGTCTGTAGTTGTAAGATTTTGGAGCACTACAACTTGCACGTCTCCTAATTCTTGGTTGAGTTCCAACAGTGTAGATCCAGTCAAATTTGTTGTTTTACTGTAGGCACAGGCCAGCTTAGATATCTCCTTCTTCATTCCCATGGCAAGTCCAGGAACCAGTGGGATGAATGCAGCTACAACTGCAGCATCGCCTGGATCTTTGTTGAGGTTTTTTGATGATCATCTTCTGGTATGACTCTTCCAGAGAGTGCTGATATGAACTTCATATCATATCTTAGTTCATTTTCTGGGTAGCCAAATTAGGCTTTGATCCTCTGTATAAATACAAACAGACCCTTTGCCCACACTTTGATCTGCCCTTTATACCACTGTGTACAATTCATTGGAGGTCACGACACAGGAACTGCTTTTTTTTCTTCTTAAGAGAAAGGAATATTATCAGAAAAGTGTACCTCATCTGACACCCTTTAAGTGATCAAAATTAAGGATATTTAAGGCATGCATTAATCTTTGATTTATAGTTAGTTTTATCCTATCATGGAGTAATCCTCCTTCCCCCTTTTCTTTCTTTTTTTTTTGTTATCTTTAATCCACACTTACATGAAGAATATTATGTTTACTAGGCTCTCCCCTATACCAGGTCCCCACTATAAACCCCTTCACAGTCACTGTCCATCAGCATAGCTAAATGTTGTAGAATCACTACTTGCCTTCTCTGTGTTGTACAGCCCTCCCCTTTCTCCCACCCCACCATGCATGCTGATCTTAATACCCCCCTTCTCCCTCCCCCACCATGATCCCTCCCTACCCACTCATCTTCCCCAGTCCCTTTCCCTTTGGTACCTGTTAGTCCATTCTTGGGTTCTGTGATTCCGCTGCTGTTTTGTTCCTTCAGTTTTTCCTTTGTTCTTATACTCCACAGATGAGTGAAATCATTTGGTATTTCTCTTTCTCCACTTGGCTTATTTCACTGAGCATAATACCCTCCAGCTCCATCCATGTTGCTGCAAATGGTTGGATTTGCCCTTTTCTTATGGCTGAGTAGTATTCCATTGTGTATATGTACCACATCTTCTTTATCCATTCATCTACTGATGAACATTTAGGTTGTTTCCAATTCTTGGCTATTGTAAATAGTGCTGCGATAAACATAGCATCTGTCTTTCTCAAACTTGATTGCTGCATTCTTAGGGTAAATTCCTAGGAGTGGAATTCCTGGGTCAAATGGTAAGTCTGTTTTGAGCATTTTGATGAACCTCCATACTGCTTTCCACAATGGTTGAACTAGTTTACATTCCCACCAGCAGTGTAGGAGGGTTCCCCTTTCTCCACAGCCTCGCCAACATTTGTTGTTGTTTGTCTTTTGGATGGCAGCCATCCTTACTGGTGTGAGGTGATACCTCATTCTAGTTTTAATTTCAATTTCTCTGATGATTAGTGATGTGGAGCATCTTTTCATGTGTCTGTTAGCCATCTGTATTTCTTGTCTGGAGAACAGTCTGTTCAGTTCCTCTGCCCTCTTTTTTTTTTTTATAATTATTTTTTATTGAAGGTAGTTGACACACAGTATTAAATTAGTTTCAGGTGTACAACACAGTGATTCAACATTTATATACATGATAATTCTAGGTACCAGCTATCACCATACCAAGTTGTTACAATATTTTGACTATATTCCTTATGCTATACATTACATCCTGGTTACTTATTTATTTTACAATTGGAAGTGTGTTTACATATATATATATACATATATATATATATATAATTTTGTGTGTGTGTGAGGGCATCTCTCATATTTATTGATCAAATGGTTGTTAACAACAATAAAATTCTGTATAGGGGGGTCAATACTCAATGCACAATCATTAATCCACGCCAAGCCTAATTTTCATCAGTCTCCAATCTTCTGATGCATAACGAACAAGTTCTTACATGGAGTACAAATTCTTACATAGTGAATAAGTTACATGGTGAACATTACAAGGGAAGTCATCACAGAAGCTTTCGGTTTTGCTCATGCATTATGAACTATAAACAGTCAGTTCAAATATGAATATTCATTTGATTTTTGTACTTGATTTATATGTGGATACCACATTTCTCTATTATTATTATTTTTAATAAAATGCTGAAGTGGTAGGTAGATACGAGATAAAGGTAGAAAACAGAGTTTAGTGTTGTAAGAGAGCAAATGTAGATGATCAGGTGTGTGCCTGTAGACTATGTGTTAATCCAAGCTAGACAAGGGCAATAAAATACCCATGTATGCAGAAGATTTCTCTCAGAACGTGAGGGGGGAGGTTCTAAGCCTCACCTCTGCTGATCCCCATTTTCTCACCTGATGACCACCCTGCGACAGTGCCTGTCTTAGGTTGTTCCTCCCTTGAGGAATCTTACCCATCTCTGGCTAACCAGTCATCTTCCGGGGCCATACAGGGAAATGTAAAGTTGGTAAGTGAGAGAGAAGCCTTATTGTTTGAAAAGGTTAGCTTTTTACTTCTTTGCAGATTTATGCCCTGTGGCTTCTATGCCCAGCATTTGTCTTGAGGTATCTTTACCACTTGGAAGAATTATGATACTCGGTAAATTTGATATGAGGCACGAATTCTATTTAAGGGTTGTAATTAGGAAGGAAGAAGAAAAGCTATAGAAGTAGCAGGCGGAAGAAAACATGGGAAGATTGATTATTTCTTTGACATATCTTCTTGTAGAGTAACTTAAGCATGGATAGGTTTTAAACTACTAATTAAATTGTGCGCACACATTAACATAATAGGAGTACAGTTATGTAACCAAAGCATACCTGTAATTACCAGCCATCTCCAGTGAAACCAAGAAAACCAGTTAGGCACCTTAGGCATTTGTGAAAACTTATCTATGATATGGTGGATATTGCCCAACTGAACTTGAACAGTCTGAGAGAATTCAGATAAATTAAAACAACCCATTCCTGGGGACTGTTCACATCCCATATGTTCTTTTAACAATAAATAGTTTGTGGTTGTAAGATTTTGGAGCGCTACATTTTGCACTTCTCCTAATTCTTGGTTGAGTTCCAACAGTATAGATCCAGTCAAATTTGTTGTTTTACTGTATGCACAGGCCAGCTTAGATATCTCCTTCATCCTTCCCATGGCAAGTCCAGGAACTGGTGGGATGAGTGCATCTACACATGTGGCAGTGCGTGAATCTTTGTTGGGGTTTTTTTTTTGCTGATCATCTTCTGCCACGAGTCTTCCCGAGAGTGCTGATGTTGGAAGTTCTTTTTCATATCGTATCTTAGTTCATTTTCGGGGTAGCCAAATTAGGCTTTGATCCTCTGTATAAACACAAACAGACCCTTTGCCTACACTTTTATATGCCCTTTATATCATTGTGTAGAACTCATTGGAGGTCACCACACAGGAACTGTTTTTTTTTTATCATTAATCTACACTTACATGATGAATATTTTGTTTACTAGGCCCTCCCGTATACCAGGTCCCCCCTATATACTCCTTTACAGTCACTGTCCATCAGCATAGTAAAATGTTGTAGAATCACTACTTATCTTCTCTGTGTTGTACAGCCCTTCCCTTTCTCCCACCCCCCTATGGATGCTAATCTTAATAACCCCCTTTTTCTCCCCCCACTTATACCTCCCTACCCACCCATCCTCCCAAGTCCCTTTCCCTTTGGTACCTGTTAGTCCATTCTTGAGTTCTGTGATTCTGGTGCTGTTTTGTTCCTTCAGTTTTTCCTTTGTTCTTATACTCCACAGATGAGTGAAATCATTTGGTATTTCTCTTTCTCTGCTTGGCTTGTTTCACTGAGCATAGTACCCTCCAGCTCCATCCATGTTGCTGCAAATGGTTGGATTTGCCCTTTTCTTATGTCTGAGTAGTATTCCATTGTGTATATGTACCACATCTTCTTTATCCATTCATCTATCGATGGACATTTAGGTTGCTTCCAATTCTTGGCTATTGTAAGTAGTGCTGCGATAAACATAGGGGTACATTGGTCTTTCTCATACTTGATTGCTGCATTCTTAGGGTAAATTCCTAGGAGTGCAATTCCCGGGTCAAATGGTAGGTCTGTTTTGAGCATTTTGATGTACCTCCATACTGCTTTCCACAATGGTTGAACTAATTTACATTCCCACCAGCAGTGTAGGAGGGTTCCCCTTTCTCCACAGCCTCGCCAACATTTGTTGTTGTTTGTCTTTTGGATGGCAGCCATCCTTACTGGTGTGAGGTGATACCTCATTCTAGTTTTAATTTGCATTTCTCTGATAATTAGTGATGTGGAGCATCTTTTCATGTGTCTGTTGGCCATCTGTATTTCTTTTTGGAGAACCGTCTGTTCAGCTCCTCTGCCCATTTTTTAATTGGGTTATTTGTTTTTTGTTTGTTGAGGCGTATGAGCTCTTTATATATTCTGGACGTCAAGCCTTTATCAGATGTGTCATTTTCAAATATATTCTCCCATACTGTAGGGTTCCTTTTTGTTCTATTGATGGTGTCTTTTGCTGTACAGAAGCTTTTCAGCTTAATATAGTCCCACTTGTTCATTTTTGCTGTTGTTTTCCTTGCCCGGGGAGATATGTTCAAGAAGAGGTCACTCATGTTTATGTCTAAGAGGTTTTTGCCTATGTTTTCTTCCAAGAGTTTAATGATTTCGTGACTTATATTCAGGTCTTTGATCCATTTTGAGTTTACTTTTGTATATGGGGTTAGACAATGGTCCAGTTTCATTCTCCTACATGTAGCTGTCCAGTTTTGCCAGCACCACCTGTTGAAGAGACTGTCATTTCCCCATTGTATGTCCATGGATCCTTTATCAAATATTAATTGACCATATATGTCTGGGTTAATGTCTGGATTCTCTAGTCTGTTCCATTGGTCTGTGGCTCTGTTCTTGTGCCAGTACCAAATTGTCTTGATTACTATGGCTTTATAGTAGAGCTTGAAGTTGGGGAGTGAGATCCCCCCTACTTTATTCTTCCTTCTCAGGATTGCTTTGGCTATTCTGGGTCTTTGGTGTATCCATATGAATTTTTGAATTATTTGTTCCAGTTCATTGAAGAATGTTGCTGGTAGTTTCATAGGGATTGCATCACATCTGTATATTGCTTTGGGCAGGATGGCCATTTTGACGATGTTAATTCTTCCTAGCCATGAGCATGGGATGCATTTCCATCTGTTAGTGTCCACTTTAATTTCTTTTAAGAGTGACTTGTAGTTTTCAGAGTATAAGTCTTTCACTTCTTTGGTTAGGTTTATTCCTAGGTATTTTATTTTTTTTGATGCAATTGTGAATGGAGTTGTTTTCCTGATTTCTCTTTCTGTTGGTTCATTGTTGGTGTATAGGAAAGCCACAGATTTCTGTGTGTTGATTTTGTATCCTGCAACTTTGCTGTATTCCGATATCAGTTCTAGTAGTTCTGGGGTGGAGTCTTTAGGGTTTTTTAGGTACAGTATCATGTCATCTGCAAATAGTGACAGTTTAACTTCTTCTTTAACAATCTGGATTCCTTGTATTTCTTTGTTTTGTCTGATTGCCGTGGCTAGGACCTCCAGTACTATGTTAAATAACCGTGGAGAGAGTGGGCATCCCTGTCTAGTTCCCGATCTCAGAGGAAATGCTTTCAGCTTCTCGCTGTTCAATATAATGTTGGCTGTGGGTTTATCATAGATGGCCTTTATTATGTTGAGGTACTTGCCCTCTATTCCCATTTTGCTGAGAGTTTTTAACATGAATGGATGTTGAACTTTGTCAAATGCTTTTTCAGCATCTATGGAGATGATCATGTGGTTTTTGTCTTTCTTTTTGTTGATGTGGTGGATGATGTTGATGGACTTTCGAATGTTGTACCATCCTTGCATCCCTGGGATGAATCCCACTTGGTCATGGTGTATGATCCTTTTGATGTATTTTTGAATTCGGTTTGCTAAAATTTTGTTGAGTATTTTTGCGTCTACGTTCATCAGGGATATTGGTCTGTAGTTTCCTTTTTTGGTGGTGTCTTTGCCTGGTTTTGGTATTAGGGTGATGTTAGCTTCATAGAATGAGTTTGGGAGTATCCCCTCCTCCTCTATTTTTTGGAAAACTTTGAGGAGAATGGGTATTATGTCTTCCCTGTATGTCTGATAAAATTCCGAGGTAAATCCATCTGGCCCGGGGGTTTTGTTCTTTGGTAGTTTTTTGATTACCGCTTCAATTTCGTTGCTGGTAATTGGTCTGTTTAGATTTTCTGTTTCTTTTCGGGTGAGACTTGGAAGGTTGTATTTTTCTAGGAAGTTGTCCATTTCTCCTAGGTTTCCCAGCTTGTTAGCATATAGGTTTTCATAGTATTCTCTAATAATTCTTTGTATTTCTGCGGGGTCCGTCGTGATTTTTCCTTTCTCGTTTCTGATACTGTTGATTTGTGTTGACGCACTTTTCCTCTTAATAAGTGTGGCTAGAGGCTTATCTATTTTGTTTATTTTCTCGAAGAACCAGCCCTTGGTTTCATTGATTTTTGCTATTGTTTTATTCTTCTCAATTTTATTTATTTCTTCTCTGATCTTTATTATGTCCCTCCTTCTGCTGACCTTAGGCCTCATTTGTTCTTCTTTTTCCAATTTCGATAATTGTGACATTAGACCGTTCATTTGGGCTTGTTCTTCCTTTTTTAAATATGCTTGGATTGCTATATACTTTCCTCTGAACACTGCTTTCGCTGTGTCCCACAGAAGTTGTGGCTTAGTGTTGTTGTTGTCATTTGTTTCCATATATTGCTGGATCACCATTTTGATTTGGTCATTGATAAATTGATTATTTAGGAGCGTGTTATTTAGCCTCCATGTGTTTGTGAGCCTTTTTGCTTTCTTTGTACAGTTTATTTCTAGTTTTATGCCTTTGTGGTCTGAAAAATTGGTTGGTAGGATTTCAATCTTTTGGAATTTATTGAGGCTCTTTTTGTGGCCTAGTATGTGGTCTATTCTGGAGAATGTTCCATGTGCACTTGAGAAGAATGTGTATCATGTTGCTTTTGGATGTAGAGTTCTATAGATGTCTATTAGGTCCATCTGTTCCCAGTGTGTTGTTCAGTGCCTCTGTGTCCTTACTTATTTTCTGTCTGGTAGATCTGTCCTTTGGAGTGAATGGTGTGTTGAAGTCTCCTAAAATGAATGCATTGCATTCTATTTCCTCCTTTAATTCTGTTCGTATTTGTTTCACATATGCTGGTGCTCCTGTGTTGGGTGCATATATATTAATAATGGTTATATTCTCTTGTTGGACTGAGCCATTTATCATTATGTAATGTCCTTCTTTGTCTTTTGTTACTTTCTTTATTTTGAAGTCTGTTTTGTCTGATACCAGAATTGCAACACCTGCTTTCTTCTCTCTGTTGTTTGCTTGAAATATATATTTTCCATCCCTTGACTTTAAGTCTGTGCATGTCTTTGGGTTTGAGGTGAGTCTCTTGTAAGCAGCATGTGGATGGATCTTGATTTTTTAATCCATTCTATTACTCTGTGTCTTTTGATTGGTGCATTCAGTCCATTTACATTTAGGGTGATTATTGAAAGGTATGAATTTATTGCTATTGCAGGCTTTAAGTTTGTGGTTACCAAAGGTTTAGGGTTAGCTTCTTTACTATCTTACTGTCTAACTTAACTCATTTGTTGAGCTATTATAAACACGGTCTGATGATTCTTTATTTCTCTCCCTTCTTATTCCTCCTCCTCCCTTCTTCATATGTTGGGTGTTTTGTTCTGTGCTCTTTTTAGGAGTGCTCCCATCTAGAGCAGTCCCTGTAGGATGCCCTGTAGAGGTGGTTTGTGGGAGGCAAGTTCCCTCAACTTTTGCTTGTCTGGGAATTGTTTAATCCCTCCTTCATATTTAAATGATATTCGTGCTGGATACAGTTGTCTTGGTTCGAGGCCCTTCTGTTTCATTGCATTAAGTATATTATGCCATTCTCTTCTGGCCGGTAGGGTTTCTGTTGAGAAGTCTGATGATAGCCTGATGGGTTTTCCTTTGTAGGTAACCTTTTTTTCCCTCTGGCTGCCTTTAATACATTGTCCTTGTCTTTGATCTTTGCCATTTTATTATTATTACTATTTTTTTTTAGATAATTATTTTTTATTGAAGGGTAGTTGATGCACAGTATTACATTAGTTTCAAGTGTACAACAAAGTGATAAAACATTTATATACATAATTCTAGGTTCCAGCTATCAACCTACCAAGCTGTTACAATATCTTGACTGTATTCCTTATACTATACATTACATCCCAGTTACTTATTTATTTTACCATTGGAAGTCTGTCCTCTTTTTTCTTTTTTGTGAGGGCATCTCTCATATTTATTGATCAAATGGTTGTTAACGACAATAAAATTCTGTATAGGGGAGTCAATGCTCAATGCACAATCATTAATCCACCCCAAGCCTAATTTTCGTCAGTCTCCAATCTTCTGAGGCATAACAAACAAGTTCTTACATGGAGAACAAATTCTTACATAATGAAAAGGTTACATAGAGAACAGTACAAGGCAGTCATCACAGAAACTTTCGGTTTTGCTCATGCATTATGAACTATAAACAGTCAGTTCAAATATGAATACTCATTTGGTTTTTATACTTGATTTATATGTGGATACCACATTTCTCTCTTTATTATTATTATTTTTAATAAAATGCTGAAGTGGTAGGTAGATACAAGATAAAGGTAGAAAACATAGTTTAGTGTTGTAAGAGAGCAAATGTAGATGATCAGGTGTGTGCCTGTAGACTATGTGTTAATCCAAGCTAGACAAGGGCAATAAAACATCCACGTATGCAGAAGATTTCTCTCAGAACAGGGGGATGAGGTTCTAAGCCTCACCTCTGTTGATCCCCAATTTCTCACCTGATGACCCCCCTGTGACTGTGCCTGTCTTAGGTTGTTCCTCCCTTGAGGAATCTTACCCATCTCTGGCTAACCAGTCATCTTCCGGGGCCATACAGGGAAATGTAAAGTTGGTAAGTGAGAGAGAAGCCTTATTGTTTGAAATGGTTAGCTTTTTATTTCTTTGCATATTTATGCCCTGTAGCTTCTATGCCCAGCATTTGTCTTGAGGTATCTTTACCACTTGGAAGAATTATGATACTCGGTAAATTTGATATGAGGCACGAATTCTATTTAAGGGTTGTAATTAGGAAGGAAGAAGAAAAGCTATAGAAGTAGCAGGCGGAAGAAAACATGGGAAGATTGATTATTTCTTTGACATATCTTCTTGTAGAGTAACTTAAGCATGGATAGGTTTAAGCTACTACTTAAATTGCACACACACATTAACATAATAGGAGTACAGTTACGTAACCAAAGCATATCTGTAATTACCAGCCATCTCCAGTGAAACCAAGAAAACCAGTTAGGCACCTTAGGCATTTGTGAAAACTTATCTATGATATGGTGGATATTGTCCAACTGAACTTGAACAGTCTGAGATAAATCAGAAAAATTAAAACAACCCATTCCTGGGGAATGTTCACATCCCTTATGTTCTATTAACAGTAAATAGTCTGTAGTTGTGAGATTTTGGAGCACTACAATTTGCACTTCTCCTAATTCTTGGTTGAGTTCCAACAGTATAGATCCAGTCAAATTTGTTGTTTTACTGTATGCACAGGCCAGCTTAGATATCTCCTTCATTCCCATGGCAAGCCCAGGAGCTGGTGGGATGAGAGCATCTACAGCTGTAGCAGTGCGTGGATCTTTGTTGGGGTTTTTTGATGATCATCTTCTGGCATGAGTCTTCCAGAGAGTGCTGATGTTGGAAGTTCTCTTTCATATCGTATCTTAGTCCATTTTCGGGGTAGCCCAATTAGGCTTTGATCTTCTGTATAAACACAAACAGACCCTTTGCCTACACTTTTATATGCCCTTTATACCCTTGTGTAGAACTCATTGGAGGTTACCACACAGGAACTGCCCTTTTTTTGTTTTGTTTTGTTTTGTTTTTGGTATCACTAATCTACACTTACATGACGAATATTATGTTTACTAGGCTCTCCCCTATACCAGGTCTCCCCTATAAACCCCTTTACAGTCACTGTCCATCAGCATAGCAAAATGTTGTAGAATCACTACTTGCCTTCTCTGTGTTGTACAGCCCTCCCTTTTCTCCTACCCCCCCATGCATGCTAATCTTAATACCCCCCTACTTCTCCCCCACCCCTTATCCCTCTG
Source organism: Manis pentadactyla (assembly GCF_030020395.1). Lineage (NCBI taxonomy): Eukaryota > Metazoa > Chordata > Mammalia > Pholidota > Manidae > Manis > Manis pentadactyla. The sequence goes on along the minus strand of NC_080023.1, from coordinate 62,470,668 downwards.
TACCCACCCATCCTCCCCAGTCCCTTTCCCTTTGGTACCTGTTAGTCCATTCTTGAGTTCTGTGATTCTGTTGCTGTTTTGTTCCTTCAGTTTTTCCCTTGTTCTTATATTCCACAGATAAGTGAAATCATTTGGTATTTCTCTTTCTCCACTTGGCTTGTTTCACTGAGCATAATACCCTCCAGCTCCATCCATGTTGCTGCAAATGGTTGGATTTGCCCTTTTCTTATGGCTGAGTAGTATTCCATTGTGTATATGTACCACATCTTCTTTATCCATTCATCTATCGATGGACATTTAGGTTCCTTCCAATTCTTGGCTATTGTAAATAGTGCTGCGATAAACATAGGGGTGCACTTATCTTTCTCATACTTGATTGCTGCATTCTTAGGGTAAATTCCTAGGAGTGGAATTCCTGGGTCAAATGGTAAGTCTGTTTTGAGCATTTTGATGTACCTCCATACTGCTTTCCACAATGATTGAACTAACTTACATTCCCACCAGCAGTGTACGAGGGTTCCTCTTTCTCCACAGCCTCGCCAACATTTGTTGTTGTTTGTCTTTTGGATGGCAGCCATCCTTACTGGTGTGAGGTGATACCTCATTCTAGTTTTAATTTGCATTTCTCTGATAATTAGTGATGTGGAGCATCTTTTCATGTGTCTGTTGGCCATCTGTATTTCTTTTTTGGAGAACTGTCTGTTCAGTTCCTCTGCCCACTTTTTAATTGGGTTATTTGTTTTTTGTTTATTGAGGCGTGAGAGCTCTTTATATATTCTGGACGTCAAGCCTTTATCGGATGTGTCATTTTCAAATATATTCTCCCATACTGTAGGGATCCTTTTTGTTCTATTGATGGTGTCTTTTGCTGTACAGAAGCTTTTAAGCTTAATATAGTCCCACTTACTCATTTTTGCTGTTGTTTTCCTTGCCCGGGGAGATATGTTCAAGAAGAGGTCACTCATGTTTATGTCTAAGAGGTTTTTGCCTATGTTTTCTTCCAAGAGTTTAATGGTTTCATGACTTACATTCAGGTCTTTGATCCATTTTGAGTTTACTTTTGTATATGGGGTTAGACAATGGTCCAGTTTCATTCTCCTACATGTAGCTGTCCAGTTTTGCCAGCACCATCTGTTGAAGAGACTGTCATTTCCCCATTGTATGTCCATGGATCCTTTATCAAATATTAATTGACCATATATGTCTGGGTTAATGTCTGGATTCTCTAGTCTGTTCCATTGGTCTGTGGCTCTGCTCTTGTGCCAGTACCAAACTGTCTTGATTACTATGGCTTTATAGTAGAGCTTGAAGTTGGGGAGTGAGATCCCCCCTACTTTATTCTTCTTTCTCAGGATTGCTTTGGCTATTCTGGGTCTTTGGTGTTTCCATATGAATTTTTGAATTATTTGTTCCAGTTCATTGAAGAATGTTGCTGGTAGTTTCATAGGGATTGCATCAAATCTGGATATTGCTTTGGGCAGGATGGCCATTTTGACGATATTAATTCTTCCTAGCCACGAGCATGGGATGAGTTTCCATCTGTTAGTGTCCACTTTAATTTCTCTTAAGAGTGACTTGGAGTTTTCAGAGTATAAGTCTTTCACTTCTTTGGTTAGGTTTATTCCTAGGTATTTTATTTTTTTTGATGCAATTGTGAATGGAGTTATTTTCCTGATTTCTCTTTCTGTTGGTTCATTGTTAGTATATAGGAAAGCCACAGATTTCTGTGTGTTGATTTTGTATCCTGCAACTTTGCTGTATTCCGATATCAGTTCTAGTAGTTTTGGGGTGGAGTCTTTAGGGTTTTTTAGGTACAGTATCATGTCATCTGCAAATAGTGACAGTTTAACTTCTTCTTTACCAATCTGGATTCCTTGTATTTCTTTATTTTGTCTGATTGCTGTGGCTAGGACCTCCAGTACTATGTTAAATAACAGTGGAGAGAGTGGGCATCCCTGTCTAGTTCCCGATCTCAGCGGAAATGCTTTCAGCTTCTCGCTTTCAATATAATGTTGGCTGTGGGTTTATCATAGATGGCCTTTATTATGTTGAGGTACTTGCCCTCTATTCCCATTTTGCTGAGAGTTTTTATCATGAATGGATGTTGAACTTTGTCAAATGCTTTTTCAGCATCTATGGAGATGATCATGTGGTTTTTGTCTTTCTTTTTGTTGATGTGGTGGATGATGTTGATGGACTTTCGAATGTTGTACCATCCTTGCATCCCTGGGATGAATCCCACTTGGTCATGGTGTATGATCCTTTTGATGTATTTTTGAATTCGGTTTGCTAAAATTTTGTTGAGTATTTTTGCGTCTACGTTCATCAGGGATATTGGTCTGTAGTTTCCTTTTTTGGTGGTGTCTTTGCCTGGTTTTGGTATTAGGGTGATGTTAGCTTCATAGAATGAGTTTGGGAGTATCCCCTCCTCCTCTATTTTTTGGAAAACTTTGAGGAGAATGGGTATTATGTCTTCCCTGTATGTCTGATAAAATTCCGAGGTAAATCCATCTGGCCCGGGGGTTTTGTACTTTGGTAGTTTTTTGATTACCGCTTCAATTTCGTTGCTGGTAATTGGTCTGTTAAGATTTTCTGTTTCTTCCTGGGTCAATCTTGGAAGGTTGTATTTTTCTAGGAAGTTGTGCATTTCTCCTAGGTTTCCCAGCTTGTTAGCATATAGGTTTTCATAGTATTCTCTAATAATTCTTTGTATTTCTGTGGGTTCCATCATGATTTTTCCTTTCTCGTTTCTGATACTGTTGATTTGTGTTGACTCTCTTTTCTTCTTAATAAGTCTGGCTAGAGGCTTATCTATTTTGTTTATTTTCTCGAAGAACCAGCTCTTGGTTTCATTGTTTTTTGCTATTGTTTTATTCTTCTCAATTTTATTTGTTTCTTCTCTGATCTTTATTATGTCCCTCCTTCTGGTGACCTTATGTCTCATCTGTTCTTCTTTTTCCAATTTTGATAATTGTAACACTAGACCATTCATTTGGGATTGCTCTTCCTTTTTTAAATATGCTTGGATTGCTATATACTTTCCTCTTAAGACTGCTTTTGCTGTGTCCCACAGAAGTTGGGGCTTAGTGTTGTTGTTGTCATTTGTTTCCATATATTGCTGGATCTCCATTTTGATTTGGTCATTGATCCATTGATTATTTAGGAGCGTGTTGTTAAGCCTCCATGTGTTTGTGAGCCTCTTTGCTTTCTTTGTACAGTTTATTTCTAGTTTTATGCCTTTGTGGTCTGAAAAGTTGGTTGGTAGGATTTCAATCTTTTGGAATTTTCTGAGGCTCTTTTTGTGGCCTAGTATGTGGTCTATTCTGGAGAATGTTCCATGTGCACTTGAGAAGAATGTATATCCTGTTGCTTTTGGGTGTAGAGTTCTATAGATGTCTATTAGGTCCATCTGCTCTACTGTGTTGTTCAGTGCTTCCGTGTCCTTACTTATTTTCTGCCCAGTGGATCTATCCTTTGGGGTGAGTGGTGTGTTGAAGTCTCCTAGAATGAATGCATTGCAGTCTATATCCCCCTTTAGTTCTGTTAGTATTTGTTTCACATATGCTGGTGCTCCTGTGTTGGGTGCATATATATTTAGAATGGTTATATCCTCTTGTTTGACTGAGCCCTTTATCATTATGTAGTGTCCTTCTCTATCTCTTGTTACTTTCTTTGTTTTGAAGTCTATTTTGTCTGATATTAGTACTGCAACCCCTGCTTTCTTCTCACTGTTGTTTGCTTGAAATATGTTTTTCCATCCCTTGACTTTTAGTCTGTACATGTCTTTGGGTTTGAGGTGAGTTTCTTGTAAGCAGCATATAGATGGGTCTTGCTTTTTTATCCATTCTGTTACTCTGTGTCTTTTGATTGGTGCATTCAACCCATTAACATTTAGGGTGACTATTGAAAGATATGTACTTATTGCCATTGCAGGCTTTAAATTCATCGTTACCAAAGGTTCAAGGTTAGCATCTTTAGTATCTTACTGCCTAACTTAGCTCGCTTATTGAGCTGTTATATACACTGTCTGGAGATTCTTTTCTTCTCTCCTTTCTTGTTCCTCCTCCTCGATTCTTCTTATGTTGGGTGTTTTGTGCTGTGCTCTTTCTAGGAGTGCTCCCATCTAGAGCAGTCCCTGTAAGATGTTCTGTAGAGGTGGTTTGTGGAAAGCAAATTCCCTCAGCTTTTGTTTGTCTGGGAATTGTTTAATCCCACCGTCATATTTGAATGATAGTCGTGCTGGATACAGTATCCTTGGTTCAAGGCCCTTCTGTTTCATTGTATTAAATATATCATGCCATTCTCTTCTGGCCTGTAGGGTTTCTGTTGAGAAATCTGATGTTAGCCTAATGGGTTTCCCTTTATAGGTGACCTTTTTCTCTCTAGCTGCCTTTAATACTCTTTCCTTGTCCTTGATCTTTGCCATTTTAATTATTATGTGTCTTGGTGTTGTCCTTCTTGGATCCTTTCTGTTGGGGGTTCTGTGTATTTCCGTGGTCTGTTGGATTATTTCCTCCCCCAGTTTGGGGAAGTTCTCAGCAATTATTTCTTCTAAGATACTTTCCATCTCTTTTCTTCTCTCTTCTTCTTCTGGAACCCCTATAATACGGATATTGTTCCTTTTGGATTGGTCACACAGTTCTCTTAATATTGTTTCATTCCTGGAGATCCTTTTATCTCTCTCTGCATCAGCTTCTATGTGTTCCTATTCTCTTGTTTCTATCCCATCAATGGCCTCTTGTATCTTATCCATTCTGCTTATAAATCGTTCCAGAGATTTTTTCATTTCTGTAATCTCCCTCTAGATATCATCCCTTAACTCTTGCATATTTCTCTGCAGCTCCATCAGCATGGTTATGACCTTTATTTTGAATTCTTTTTCAAGAAGATTGGTTAGGACTATCTCCTTCTCAGGGGTTGACTCAGTGATTTTGTTCTGTATCAAATTCTTCTGCCTTTTCATGGCGATAGAGATAGTTGTGCGGAGCTGGCGCATGTGATGGCTGGGAGAACTTCCCTTCTTGCTGGTTTGTGGCCTTCCTCTCCTGGGAGAACAGCGACCTCTAGCGGCTTGTGCTGGGCAGCTGCGTGCAGACGGGGCTTCTGATTCTTGCCCGGTCACTGTGGAATTTAGCTCCGCATTTCCTGTGGGCGTGGCCTGCCTCTGGCTGCAGCTCCAATATGGCGGAGCCACGTCAGAGGGAAATGGCCAGGAGGCTGTTTATCTCCATGAGGGGCCTCTGAGCTGTGCTGCTGCACAGGGGATTAGGGCACCCGGAGTTCCCTAGGATTACCAGCTGCTGGGCTAAGTGTCCCGGGACGCTGTCCATTTAAGACTTTCAAAAAGCACTTGCTTTTCTTTGTCCCAGGGGCGCCAGCTGTGGGGACCCGCTCACAGTTCTTACAGTCCTGTTTCCCTAGTTTCCAGCACCCCACACACTGTGTGTCTGCGCTCCAGTGCAGATGGCTAGGGCTGGGTGTTTCACAGTCCTGGGCTCCCTCTCCCTCCCCAGGAGCTGGGTTGAGGGGCACTCAGGTCCCACCAGGCCACTGCTTGTATCTTATCCCCTTCATGAGGTGCTGGGTTCTCGCAGGTGTGGATGTAATCTGGCTGTTGTCCTGTGTCTTCTGGTCTCTTTTAGGAAGAGTTGTATTTGTTGTATTTTCAAAAATATATATGGTTTTAGGAGGAGATTTCCACTCCTCTACTCACTCTGCCATCTTGGCTCCACCCTCTGATGTCTATACATCTTATATTCTCCTGTCTTATAAAATAAATTCCTCTGTGATTTGTATTTTTTCATTGAAGTGAAATTCACATAATATAAAAACCAATTGTTTTAATGTGCACACTGCAATGACATGAGTATAATCAAATTGTCATACAACCACCACCTCTATCTTGTTCCTAAACTTTTCATTACCTCAAAAGAAAATCTCATACCCATTAAATGATCACTCCTTATTCCCTCCTACCCCCATCCCTGGAAACCACCAATTTGTTTTCTAAGATTTTCCTTCTAGATATTTTACATAAATGGAATCATACTGTATGTGACCTTTTGGGTCTGTCTCTTTCACTTAGCATACTATTTACAAGATTCATCCATGCTTAGCATGTAGCAGTACCTCCTTCCTTTCTATGACTGAATGATACTCCATTGCATGTATCAACATATTTGGTTTATTCATTCATCAGCTGGTAGACATTTGGGTAATTTCTACCTTTGACTAGTATTACTATGAACACTTATGTACAATTATTTGAGCACCTGTCTTCAGTCCTTTTGGGTATATGCCTAAGAGAGGAATTTCTGGAATATATGGTAAGGCTGTGTTTAGCTTTTTGAAAGACACAGTGTCTTTGTCTCCTCTGATTTAATTAGAAATGCAGGAAAACAGTATGCCTCAAGAAAGCTTTCAATGCAGTTGGAACAATCAGTAGTTATGAATATTCTAATACATCTTCACTGAGGCTAAAAAGAGACAGCGTTTGTTGTTAATCAGGGAACTAGAAATGTTTCTAAACCAACATTTGTAAAGTTAGCTCAATAACAATCTTTGAAGTTGGATCTGCACAGGAGGTTTCCAGGTAATAATTTCAAAGAAGTTCAGGGAATGTGGTCAGGTGGTGCTCAGGAGTCCTCTGCACTGGGGTAGAGGTGAGGAAGTGAGGTGTAGGTCTTATTTTTACCTTTAATATAGTCTATTACCTTAGCCCTCACCCCCAACCCTTACTGCTCCTGTTGCCCCCCACTTCCTCCACACAACTCAGGGCTGACACAGACGGCCCTGACCCTCAGGGTGTCCCCTTTCTCCTCCCCATTGACCCTTTCTCTCCTCCAGAGGTAGATACTGATTTAAAACCACATCTACCCATGGAATAAATCATTAGAGAATAACCTGAAACTCTTGTGTTGTTTATTTAGCCCTGATTTCATAATGTGCACAGTGTGATATTTCATAATATGCTGGCTTTGCCACACGGAGTTCAATGGCTATCTTAACACACAACTCAAGCTCCATTTGCTTCTAGAAAATACCAACAAACTACCTCAAGTGAGAACAGATTAGAATACTTTCACATCAGAGCATTCATTGGAAATTATATTTGTAGCCACTGTGAGGCTACAGGAACATACAGCTCCTTCCTGGCTCAGCCTTCTAGTCCAATACCAAGTCCAGGCAGGCAGAAGGACTCTCGCTCTCAACACTAGGGCACAACCCTAAACAGAATAAAACCAAACCAAAACACAAGCAAACTAGAAAAGATCCTGCTAGACTGGGGTACGAAGATGAGGAGGAGGAAGCTTTTGGGTTTCCTGCTTGGAGGAGAGGCAGCAGACAGGATCATGGAGGACTTCACAGATCCCCTCTGCTCTGGCATGCTGTGAATGTGATACATAAATGGTAAAGCAACTACTCCAGGGAGCTGCAACTTGTCACATAAATAAGTTCTGTAAATGTTAAGATGTCTGGGATGACTGGGAGGATTGGAAAGGAGGAGACAACTTTTTTCTCATGGATTTTGCATTGCTCAGGGAAATGATAACTATCAAATCACTAGGGTGTGATGGTACATTTTATAGAACACCTTCAAATAACAGCCAGAAAGCCAAGAATTTTAGAAATACCTTGTAGCCAGGCCTATCACAAAGTAAGCAAGGCCTGGGGCCACTTTCATTGCTTTTTAGCTTCCTGGAATATTAATATAATTAATAAATAACAAACCATGGTGTTTCAGTTATCTACCAGGGAGTAACAAACCATTCCCACACTCAGAAGCTTCCTACACAGCCCTTCACTTGCTCATAGTTTTGTGATTTGGGTGGGGTTTAGCAGGAAGAGCGCATCACCTCTGTTCCACAGGGCACAGGGCTGTATTCATAGGCTGGGAGCTTAGATGGACTGTGACTTCCCTGAGGGCCTCTCATTCTCCAGAATCTCTCTCCAGGTGGCCTCTTGTCTCCCACTGGGCTAGCATCAGCTCCTCACTTGGCAGCTGAATTGCAAGTAGGTAAAGGGAGGAACTGCCAGGCCCCTTCAGGCCTAGACCTGGATCCAGCATGCTGTCATCGGTCCCATCACACTTGACTGGCTGACAGATCACAAGCTTAGCCCAGATTTAAGGGGAGGCGAATAATCTCCACCTTTGCTTTGAGGTGCAGCAAGAGTCTACAAAGAAAGGAAGAATGCTGACAGTTCTGTTTAGACATCTCTGCCATACAGGGTTTTAAAAATTGTGGTGTATTTTAAATGTTTACTTTTAATTCATTAATACTTTTAACATAAAAGCACACAATGACTATGATTAATCTCCTGTAAATATAATATCAATACCTTAAATTTGAGGTCAGGCCCAAGAGCTCTTCTTGCTTCCCCCTCTTACAGTCAGCTGTCTGACAGCCTGTCTTAGAGTCTAAAGGAAGTTCTTTCTGATTCCTGAATGATGGTATAATTTGCAATAGGCACCAACATTCATTCATAAGGGCATTTGTTCTTCTCAAAGTCTTGTTCTTTTGATTTTAGGTATAGAGGTCATTGGGAAAATTCCTGATTCCTGCCAGGGCATCGGCCTCCCATCTAATCAGTAGCAGCAGTAATCTCTTCCCACACTGTCTGACCCTCCAGAGAGTTACAGGGGGTTATTAGTCTTTGTACCTGCCATGAGGCAGCACCCCTGCAAGTAGAGGTATAGTTTCACCTGTAGGGTTAGATGATCCTATGACACAAAAAACGACTTAATAATGCCAATTAGCGGTGGAAGTGACACATCCTATAGATGAGAAATGAGGAGGAGGTCTCAAGTGTATGGGAATTCTGGGGCTTTGGGCAAAGTCTCTGTCAGTAGCTGCCAAGGGGCAGGGAAAAAGATGGAACTGTATAGAAAGACAGCCAGGCCAGGTGCTAAAATATTGTGTCAGCTCTTTATGATAATACAGAAAGTACTGTAGGACAGCAGACTGCTATGTTGGGAGCATGAGCTTTTGTGTTTTCTTTTAAGCTGTTTATATTTTCTGTAATTAGGTCCTTTTTATTCTCTCTTAGTGTCTAGTACATATTTTAAATGCTAGTCTGGTCAGCTGTGTTAAGAGGAACCAAGAATGTGGTTTTTGTCCAGTTTGGACCACAGTTTTAAAGGGGAAGCAGCCTAGCCAACCCCTGACACAGTGGAAAGAACAGAATGGTGAGGCCTGAATGACAGAGCCTCAAAGGCAAGGTAAACTGAGGGCAACTGAGTTGGAAATCCTTGTTCAGAAACTCTCCCACACTGAGGCATGTTTACCAAATCTGGTCCATCTCTCATCCCCATAGTCAGACATTCCCCTAGTGGCCCAGATAAGAGGCAAGAAGGGACCTCGATGAGCAATGAAAAGGTAAGTGGCCTGGGATTGGTGGCCCAGGGTTTGGTGCACAGGTAATTATGGAATTTGCTCTTGAGAACGGAGCCAGCAAACAGAAACTCTGGTTTGAGTCAGGAGATGGGGTAGGAGGCTTCAATTTAAGCATGAACTCCTGGGTGCCAAATACTCAGGCAGGTAGGTTACCAAATATTTTTTCTAGTTAATGAAGGAGAAGGCACACACAGACTGAAGAGGACCCCAGTCAATGCCTAGGAAGGTGACAAATGGATCAGCAGGCTAGCCTAGTCCCTTACCCCAACTGGGGTACAGGGCAGGGCTAAGGCAGATAGCTGGAATGTAAAGCAGAGATAGGGCAAGACAGACCTTTACCATGGGAGTACAGAAAGGCTGCCATTTGTGGGCACATGAGGGCTGGCTACCCAGTCACACTGGCTTCAAGTCTTGGAAAAGGGAATCATTCCAGACCCCCCTCCCTTAGGCCTGGTCCTCTGGGCTGCTGCTTGAAGACCTTTGGTGGAGCTGGGAATATGCAGCTGTTGTCACTGCCAATGTCCCGAGCTCCGTCCTGCCCTCACAATTTCTTCCAGTTAACTAAAACTGAGTAACACACTATGTCAAAACTTAGTGGATTAAAACAACAACCTTTTATTTTGCATTTCAGGCAGATCAAGGCAGGGACCACTCTGCTCCCCAGGTCTGGGGCCCATGACTCAAATGGCTTGACCAGCAGGGGGCCCGCAGGGCGTATCTCTTCCCACAGGCTCAGAGCCCCTCCCTGTGGTCTCCTGGGTTCTCCCTGGCATGGAGGCCTCATGGCAGCTGGGCTTAGCCGTGGCTCAGGGCTCCAGGAGCAACAATTTCCAGAGGCTCAGGCAGGGTTGCAAGGCATTTATGACCTAGCGTTACAAGTTCTAGTATATGGTGATTTCCACCATAGTTTAACAAATCACTAAATTAGTTTAACAAATCACTAAATCCAGCCCAATTTCAAAAGGAAAAGTTATAGCTCCCACCCTTCAACAGGAGGCATGTCAAAGAATTTGCCACCATTTTTAATGCATCACAGCATCTCACTAAGTTCTTAGCAAAGTCTCCCAGCGGAACTCCCTGTTCCCAGATTCTCACTGGTGGCAGCTGGGAGGCAGCAGTACACAGGGTAGAAAAACCGAGGGCTTTGGCAGCCACCAGGCCTACATTCTAGTCCGGGCAGGAGCCACCACTCAGCAACAGGTTGAGCTTGTTGGGTTACTTACCTCTCAGAGCCATGGTTTCCTTGTGCGTAAAATGGGAATCTTACTACTATAGCAGCCAAGCGAATGTACTTCCAGATCCTCCAGTGCAGAGCATGACTGAGCAGACCATCTGCTAGGCTCTAAAACCTATCTCTGATGTTCATCCCCAGCCTGGTGTGGAGGCCAGTTTCCAAGTGCTGCTCCCAGCCCATGACTAAGCGTGGGATGCCTATTCCTGGGAGATGCTGGACTCTTGGGACAGGCCAGCTTGGCTTGAGGACCCTCCACAATGACCTTGCTGAACTTTTTTAGAGCTGCCCTGTATTATAAGATGCTTCCTTCTTTGCCTCTCTCCTTCACCAAAATCACACCGGCACCCTAGGTTCAGCTCCCTGTCCATATTCTCTCATAAACCTTTTGCACAGGGCTCCTGTCAGTCTCCGCTTTGGGCATACTGAGACAAACCACCACCTACTCCCAAGGCTCCCATTAAAATACACATGGGTGTGTGTAGGCACCTAGGCAAGGCCTGGTATAGGGTTGAGATTCATTTAACTAATACTCATTAAGTAGGCTTGATCCTGGGTGCCTGGAATATAATGGCGATCAAGCAGATGTGAACAACATTGGGGCCACCTGCTTGAAGCTTCTTGCTGACTCCCTCTGCTGAGGGATAAACTCCCACCTCTTTATGAGACACAAAAAGTTCTTCAAAGTCTGACCCAAGGGGCCTCAGCACCTCCCACCCCGCACTTTGCACAGCTGAGTCCACCGTCCAAAGGAATTTCCTTCCAATCTTTTTTTCACCAATGTCTTAGCACACCTTTTTCTTCTCCTTAAATGCCTCCTCCCTCCTTTGTACACACGCCTCACGTGACAGACCCTTACATATCCCCCAAGACCCAATTCATCTGTGGGATTCTAAGTCACTCGGGCCACACGCGTGTGCTGGCGCCGATCTCAGCGCGCACCTGGTAAACGCACTTGTCACATTGTGCTTTAATTGCTGTTAACTGTCTCAGCTAACTGGTAAGCTCATCTAGAGCAGAGGCAATGTCCATCCATCCTGCATCCCCGGCGCTTGGCGCTTGCGAGGACTGCAGCACACATCTGCGGAGTAGGTAAGCGAACAAGTCGACGAGCACGGGCGACTTTCGAGAACACTGCGCAGCCTGCGGCGAGGGGATTGGGCGGGGGGCGCGGCGGGGCCTGGAGGCGGTCTGGGAGGCGCAGGCGCCGGGCCGCCCGGGACCCGCCTGGGCTCGCGCGGGCCGAATCGCGGCCGCCGCCCCAGGGCACATGACTGCGGGCTCAGCCTCCGCCCCTCCCGCCTCGCCGCGCAGCTGCCGGCTGCCGCCGCCCGGGGTTGCAGGGAGCCGGGCTGGCGAGCCTCAGGCCCTGCGCGCTGCCTTCTCGTTTTGAGCTGCGCCAGGCGGGCGCCGCGGCTGCCCAGAGAAGGAAAACCGAAACCGACGCGAGAGGTTCCACTACCTGGTCGGCCAGCCAGGTGCACCTCTGGCCCCCTCGCCCAGACGCGTGTTCTGGAGCCGGGCGCTCCGCCCGGGCCGCGGGTGCAGGAGGGTCGCGGGTCTTCAGGCCGCTAGTGCGGCCCCTTCCCCATTTCTGTCGGGTCACCGACCGGCGCAGCCGACCCCCGAGCGGCCAGCAGAATGGGCCGGTGCTGCTTCTACACGGTGGGGACGCTGTCCCTACTCCTGCTGGTGACCAGCGTCGCGCTGCTGGTGGCCCGGGTCTTCCAGAAAGCCGTAGACCAGACGGTCCAGAAGGTGAGGCGTGGCGGGCTGAGTGTGTGTGTGTGTGTCTGTGTGTGTAGGCGTGTTGGGTGGGGGATATTTTGAGCCCACCGTCCCAGTGCTGAACCTTGTGCAGCGAACATCTGTACCCGGACAGACCCTCCTTTCTTCCTTGTCTTCTTGGGTTGGTAGGTAAGGGTTAAAGAAGGTTGGAAAGGAATGGAAATGACTGCGCTTCCCTTATAACAATAAATAAGACTAGGGATCTAGACTTTTTAAAAAGGCTTTCGCTCATTCTGTTATTTGCATCCCCCTCAACGCCCTCCCCACACCCCAATCTCTGTTGAGCCCAAACTCATCACCTCCCACTTAAGGAAGAAACAAAACTAAACGAAGGATGCCCCAGAGAAAGCAGGTTTGCAGGCTGCTTGCCGTGGCCTTTGAAGTGGCGTGGGGCAGGGGGTGAGAAGCGGGTGTGCGGTCCCTTGTGCTCTTGCCTTCCTGGGCTGGGCCGGGCTGGGTGACATTTCAGTCCATCAAGTGCTTACCCGTTGAGTTAGCAGCTTGGTATCTTGTACCAACAGTATGTGTTGCTTTGTCTCACCACAGATTCTTGCTCTTCTCAAATAGCCATAAGCTTCAGGCGAAGATGCATTTACATTCTTAGAAGGATCTGACCCTGTCTCTTCCCCCTGGATGGGGGCTGGAGAGCTGGTCATTTCAGAAGACTTCTCCATCGTTTGCCTTCACCTGTGCTCATTTCTTCTGCCCTTTCACCCACACCTACCGATTTGTGTGGAAAGAGGAACCAGAGAGAGTTACTGGGATCACTTTTTCCTTTAAAAAGGAAAAAAAGTCGTTGGAGCAGCTTTTCTTGTTAGCGCTCACTGCGTGCTTAATTTACCCCTCTGGTTTGCGGTTGCCGGTGGCCAGATCCAGGCCTCTTCCGATTTGATTACTGTATTCCTGGGTAGTACAGTTGTCTCATTCTAGGTGGCAACAGACATAGTCCTTTAATAGAGGTTTCCAAAAACCATCAATTATTTGAAATCTGGCAGTTAAAGACAACTAAAAAAAAATTCAAGGCAAAGCAGAATTTAATTTAAAAAAATTCCACATTGCTGAGGGAAGATAAAGCCCATGTCTGAGCTTCTCAAAGACCATTTTTTTCCCCCTGAGCATCCATGTTCAAAGAAAAAGACAAACACAATCCTCTCTACTCCTGTCCACCAGCAAATCCATGGCAACATTGTTTAAGGATGTAAACTCTTGCTTGGGTAACTAGAACTAAGCAATCCAATTAAAGTCACTATGTGAATTTTCTAGGCTTTAGAAGGCTTTCAGGAGAGCCTATGAGATGAGTGATCTCCCCAGCACGTCAGATATCACCAGTCTTCTTTGGGTCTCCATTTTATGGGGGGCACAAGCGTGGCTGCAGGGCAGCTTGGCTAGGGCTTTTGTTTGCATTGATATTTGGTGATTGACTTTTCTACATTGTTTCTCTATGAGGAATGGACTCTGATCTAGCTAATAAAGTATGGTACAAGGAAGTGGACTTTCACAATTGGCCATGCCTGTTAAAGAACACTGCAAACTGTTGTGTATGAAACCAAATGACTGGGCTAGTTTCAGTGGACGCATGAGGGGATATTGTAAATCAACCAGAGGTCGGGCATTAGCATCACCACTTGGCTCTCCTGGATCAGCTGTACGCCTGTAGCCTGGGATAGCCGGAAAGAGTACGAACTTTGCAGGTCAGCACTCCTGAGCATGAATCCTGTCTCCACCATGTACCACTGGGTCACTTGGGCTAGGTGCTTAATTTAACCTTTCTTGACTTTCGGCTTCCCCAACTGTAATTGGGGACAATAAAAACTCACATACATAGAGAGGTTATAAGAATTACTAGGGAAAATGGCTGTAATTTTCATGGGATATAATTAGTGCTTTGTAAATGATAACAGCTTTATTTTTGTTGGAAGCCACATAAGCAAAGAAAAAGTACATGAGATTGGAAGTCAGACACCCTGTGTTTGAATCCTAGCTTTGCCATTTACAAGCTTTTTTACTATTTTTAACTTTTCTAAGCCTCAGTTTCATTACTTGGAAAAGCAAAGATGTTAACTGTTTTGAGCACAGCAGTACATTGACTGTGAAGCTCACAAAGCTTACACTTTGCACCCCAGACTTGTATGGGCCTTTCCAATGGGCCCTGTACATAATCCTATATCAAAATTGTATTTTTCTTTGTAAGGGTGTCCTCACATTGTACAAGCTTCACATGAACCCTGGATCACTGTGTATGTACTATTGTGAGACTGAGTGAGGTGATCTGTGTAAAGCACAAAACACAGTGTCAAGCATGGAATAGGTGGTCAGTTATGGCCACCATCATCATTTCCATTGGCATTATTACGGAACAATTCACTTATAACTTGACTTTAAGCTATAATATAAGTCACTTGATACTACCATTTTTTAGTTTTTTTCATTTTAGATTGTCCATGCCCTGTCTTGTCTACATCAAAAACAGGAGAGAAAAAGGATGAAATTAAAATTCTAACAAGTATGTTTGGCTAATTGTGAGAAACTTAGTACCATTAATTCCTATCAGAAGAATTTGCTTCAAGTGATAATTGGCCTTGAACCCCACAGTGACCGTAAGTGACTGAAATGTTTTGCTTTTGGCCAGTGAAGAGAGTGGAAGGAGCCAATACAATTCTGGTCCATTCTTAGCCTCACTCGTTACTGCCTTGTACTGGGCAAGTCCTGTGATTGTTTCTGCTTCATTTTCTTCAGTTGCAAAAGAGGCGTGCTAATGCTTCCCTCCTGTTTGCCCACATCCACTTCCTGGGGGATATTCTGGTCTTCTCTGTCACGTGTTTTGACCTCCCTGAAGACAGGGCTTTGCAGAGAGCCAGCAGTCTATTTTCCTCCTTTGCGCCTGGGAGTGCAGCATTTTACATTACATGTGATTTGGTAACCCCACTAATTGTCCTGGCACGTGGCACCTGGCATGATGCCTGGTATGTAGTTGGTACATAATAAATGCTGATTGCCTTACTTCTGATCATTTTAGTTGAAAGAACAGTATTCCAAGAATGAGCAGAACTTGATTCAAATTCCTTTTCTGTCATTTACAAATACTTGGATCAAGTTGAACAAACAGTAGCCTATCTACCTCATCTACTGAGTTGCCTCTTTTCAGAGTTAGAAAGACTTAGAATCTTAATAAGAAAAAGCCTTAGGCATCACTTAATCTGTTGTTCTATAGTCAAGAAAACTGAGACTATGTCAGCTTTAAAATAGGTGAGTATCAAATTGCCTTTCTATTTATGGGACACTGGAAATGTAGTCAAGGCCAAACGGATAGGTTAGGCTTGTAAGCTGGGTCTCCTAACTGACTTTTCCCATCCTAAGGATGACCATACAACTCCCTTTGCCTGTAACAGTCCTGGTTTATTTATACCTATTGTCCTAGCATAATTACTAGCACCCTCTTTGCTTTCAAGAGATTCTTGTTTGGGACAATAAATTCTATCCTTATATACCACACTGCCCTCCACTTCTTGGCATTAAAGAGGAACAGTGCTCTCAAGGGAGCTGACACCCACTCTAGCTAGCTCAAGAAAGGCAGGATTTTAAAAATTTTTCTAAAGCTGGAAGAGGAAGCTCATAGAAATCTAAGAGTGAGAACCGTGTGCAGGAAGGCCTCCTGAGAGTGCAGTGGAAACTGGAAAGTCAGCAGGTCCCAGGCACACTCTGACTTCCCCTCCTCCGTCTGCCCTCCCTACCAATCAGCTCCCTCTGTTTACTTGTTAGGCCTGGGCTGTTTACTCATCTGGGGTTTCCTAAGCCTAACCCTAGGTGACCCTCCTGCTGCTGAGCCTTCCATGCTTTGTCTCTTAGTTTCTCCTTTCCAAATTTGTAGCAGGGTAATGTGATTGGCTCAGCAGAAGCAGAAAACGTAAACAGAGGCAGTTCCTTGTTGGATTCTTTAATCCCTAAACAAAATTATCCAATCCCTTCCTGGCTTTTAGAAACATGATCTTGTGATACCAAAAAATCGTATTATGTTTCTTTCAACATCTTACTAATTCATGGTGAGCACGAGTGCATTAATTATTAATGGTTAAGACAATGGAGTAAACCAGTAGTTCTCAGTGTAGTCCTGAGACTCTAGGAACCACATCAGAATCACTTGTAGAGATTTAAAAAATACAGACCTCCACCAGACCTGCTGAATGGAATGGCTCCCAGGGTAAAGAGCTGCTATGAAGTTGGTGATGGGTTTTAGTGGTGATTATGTTTGCCCATGTTCTCACTCCTTGGGATGGCAGTTTTTTTTAAACCTTTGTAGTTTGTGCTTTATTTTTGTTTGTGTTACTGATGAAAGAAAGGCATGCCATTATAAAAAACCAGACACAGAAATGAATAAAGCAAAGAGAACTACTGTTAACATATTGTTGATTACTTCACATTTGTATTTATGCATGTGTAGTAACACATATACTTTACAAAAATGGGGTACTTCTGTTCCCACTCTATTCATTTTTAATTTCAGCTGGTATAATTGATATATAAAAGAGATGATAATTTTAGCCGAGGATATTAGTACTAGTAATTACTATTATTCTGCAAGTTTGCATTAAAAGAAAGATTTTGGGGAGGGAAGGGAAGGTTCTTGCTTGTGAGAACCATTTTGCCTTCTTGGTTACTAAAGTGCAGGATTTCACTGTGTCAGGCTGCAGCAAAGGGGCCTCTGTTCTGCCAGGCATTTATTTGTTTCCCGGAGAAGAATCAGCAGGTGGGATTCAAAGATCATTAATGAAAATATAGGATGTTGGCCAAGTGACTAGGCATTTATGGCCTATATCATCAATATATATATTGTATATATAATATATTTTATATCATGTATATGTATGATAAGCTAAACGAAGGCACTGTTTTTCAGCAAAGCTGGTAACTAGTCAGAAGCAACTGAAGAGAATAAAAGCTAGTTTTCAGTGTTTGCTCTCTCTCTATATAAAGGCACCTGTAGGTAAATACTCTGGCAGTGATTCGTTTATTTAGCAAATATTTACTGAGTGTGGACCATTTGTGAGGCAGGGGTCTAAGAGCTATGGATAAATCAACAGTAAACAAGACACAGTCCCTACCCTTACAGAAGCTGTAATCTAGTTCAGACTTTTTGGGCTCAGGCCCCTTTGTACTCTTAAAAATGATTGAAGACCCCAAAGAACTTATGCTTTTGTGGGTTTTATCTAGCAGTATTTACAGTATTAGAAATTAAGACATCAATTTGTAAAGCACAAGAATACACAAGCCCAAGTTCCATTAGCTCTCAGAGCAATGATACTACTACATGTTGTGTAGCCTCTGGAAAACTCTATGCTCATGAGAGAATGTGAGTGAAAAAGACAAATGATATCTTAGTATTATTCTGAAAATACTTTGGACCTTGTGGTCTCCCAGAGAGAATCTTGGGGACCCCCAGGGGTCCTTAGGCCAGACTTTGAGAACTGTTGCTCTAGTTTTCATTTAATTATATTGATTTTTAGAATAATTTTTAAAAATAACGTAATATCCCTGTTAAATCTCTGTAAGACCCATTTGAAGACTACATTATTAATGTTTTCACACCACCAGGATTTTGCTGTGTGTTTTACATATTTTTAGTTGTTTCAGGTCCCATGAGTCCAGTGTTGAACAGAGTAGTTCAGGCTGTCAGTGATGCAGGTCAGCGGCTCCCCAGCCTTACTTACCCTGTGTGCTAATCAAACTAGACTGGAACATGAGCATCTCCATAACTGAATTACTCCATAATCCCCCTCTAGCCTCAGCCCTGCCAGGGGTTTTCAGTCCATGTCACATAATTTAGTATTGAAAGCTATCCTGAAAGCTCTCTCTGTAGGTAGGGGTCCTGCCACATTTAGCTTTGTATCATCTTCCTCTGTCACCAAATACAATGTCCTACAAAACAGATGGTCAGTGAGTATTGCTTGGACAAATGGGAGGCTGAGTAGATGAAAACATACGTCCTTGGGGATGATTTTGTTTGCATTTTGTTGTTCTACTCCATAAGCCAGGTCACATGTTTACTTCGCTAGTAGTTTATGCCTTTAAAACCTGGAAACCTCTCCCAGTAATCAGATTTCCAGCTTCTCTTGGAACACGCGGATGCTCCGCAGCGCTGGCCCCCACAGACCCATGTGGTGGCAGTCCGAGCAGCGCAGAGGCTGCCCTCCGACGGGGCCTGCCTCCCTGTCCCGTGGTCCTTGGCGCTCTTGCTGGTGCCCTGACTCAGGGCCCAGTGAAGGTGCCCTTTGTCATCGAGCTTGCTCTGTTGTCTTTCTCAGAGTAGAGAAATATCTGTCTATATCTGACCCTTTTTACCGAAACAGGGAAAATGAAAGCTAGCCTGGGAGGGTCGTATGCTTAACAAAAGTGGGAGATGGCCCATTTCTAAGAATGTGAATTCGTACTTGTGAAGTGAATATTAGCACTGAAGTTTGGTGTGTAAACGTGTATAAAGTCACACCCACTTCATTTACATACCTTACCCACCTGCCCCATCAGCATCTGAATTTTACGCTCTTCTGAGAAACTGAGGCAGAATGCCACTGCTATAGTAATATCATCACTCTCCTTAGTCCCATTTTAAGGACATTTGCTTTTAAATTTGTATGTTTGATAAGCAACAGTAATGGAAGGAAGAGACCTAGAGACACCTAGGTGATGAAAACATCATTTATTTCATCTTGAAGAGATATAATCACAACCAGACAGGTAGTAAATAATAAGACTGGCTCCACAAGCTACACACAGAACCTGGGCATTGTCTTCACGGGCACACTTCTCGCTGATTCACGTGGTAAAATCCTCTTTCATCTCTTCCTCCGGCCCCTCCCCCAGCCTGCATCTCTATCAACCCAGTTTTCATCTGGTCCTCCTGATTAAGTTTCCTTCTGGTGACTGCTTTCTCTCCCTTTTGGATGGCCATTACCAACCTTGGTTTCACATCTGTAATGGCCTGGATGTGTTTAAAAAGTGCTCTAGGCGGTGTTTTGTAGTGGGAGCTTTTTCAGGATTGCTATTCCATTGGACTGTCCTGTGTGTCATTTATAGACATAGTAGCAGTTAACATCAGATCTAACATTTGAACCCCAACTGTCAGATCTCATTTGCAAGGAAAACAAAATTAATTCAATAGCAGTGACATGAAAGAAAGAAAAAAGAAAGAATGTCAATGTGTGTGTTCCTGAGTTAAAATAAGGTCAGAGAATTGGGGTAGAATGTTTATGTCAGTTTGTACCTTTTACCTCAACAGAGAATAAAAAAAGGTAAGTAGTACAAATAACTTATATGACTTATAAAAGTCTAGATTGGGTTTACTTAATTTCAGGGGAAAATTGTAAAGAACAAAGCAAACCAACTGGTGTTTTGATATTTTCTGGATTTTATTAATCTGGAGTCTAAAAAGAATCACCCGCATACACTGCATCAGTTCTCAGAGTTGGTCTGCCTTACCTCTGGGTGAATTTAGACTGTGTTGATGGCAGCATGGACCCCCGAGGGTGTGTTTAATTACTAAGCAGTTCTCGGTTGAGCTAAAAGAACAATAGCAGGGCTCTTGGGTCCTGAAGGTTTCCTTAAAAGTATGAATTATTCCCATCTGCTTATGTTTCTCATTTGGAAGTGGCTTTTACCAGGACAGCTGGTTCAAGTCAACAATTGCCTTCCAGAAAGATCTTCAGTAGGCTGACTTAGATGTGTTGTGTCTTCTGGTTGCATCAAGTCATGTCTGCTCTGAGCAGAAGCAGCTCGTCCACCTGTACTGAGGACCAGTGGGTGGTTGAGCACTGCTGGTGTATAACGTGACTATGAGGGAATGACAGATGATGACAGGTGACAGGCTTGGACTTCGGATTTTATCTTGTGAGTAGTGGGAAGTGTCTGCTTTGATTGTCACCTTTGGTAGAACTCTCTGGAGGCTGAGGTGGATAATAGATTTAAAGGAACCTGGAGAAGAGACCAGTTAGGAGACCTCATACAAAATTGCTGTAGTCCAGGCCAGAGAGGAAATGGAACCAGGAGTAGAAACAGTGAAATCAGCAGGACTTAGTGATTGACAGAGGAGAAAACCAGTTTTGGTCACATTGACTTTGAGCAGCCTGTGAGATGTCCCGATGGGGATTTTAGAATGTATCTGTACAACCAAAATGATCCAAATAATTTCAGGCATAAGCCCTTCTTGGGCCAAATTACTGGGCCTTGCACATGTTGTTCACTAATTGTTCCATGCATGTCAGTTTTGTGCCCTTAGCTAAATTTCTTCTTGAGAACAGGGCCTGTGCCTACTGGGCACAAGGAAATCTCTCAGTATATACATAGGACTAATTAACTGAAATGGGTGTTTTTCAGTTTGGCTGTTGACACTGCAGATTCACCATAATTCCAATATTTCTTTTGGTGGTAATGCCACAATATTATGCCTAGGAAGATTCATCATGTTCTGCTTGGCTAAAATTAATAAGCAGTATCCAAAGTCACATTGTGAAACTGATTTTGGACCTTATGTTGATTTTTAATTTAGGGTAACTGGAAAAGTTCAGCTGATTGAAAGGGCTGGCCTGGTAGCTGTGACCACTAGAGCAGCATCCTCACTGAGAAAGATGGGTTATTCCCAAGTCATGACTTTCTGTTTAGATTGTGCAAAAAGGGCCCCTTGTGACCAGAGAGGCTGGCTCATTGTATCAGGCGGAGAGAATGACTTCCTGTGCTGAACATTGTCTGGGCTTGAGGTTAGGCTTATTACTTGTTAGTTTCTGAGTCCTTCATTTGCAAAGCATGCTCCTGAGAGGGTGCAGTTGAATACCCCAAGGATCTGAGGCAGAAGTCAGCAGTTTAAGGTCAAAAGAAAGCCCTGTTCAGGAAGCCCTGTGGCTGGAGACTGAGGTGCTTTCTTTGGTCACTTTAGCATAACCAGGAAGGGTAGCCGCTGGAGCCCTAGTGCTCCCTTCTCCCTTTCTCAGTCCTGGCATGTCAGTTCCTGCCTGGGAGTTCACCATGACCTCACACAGCTGCCCTACTTTCCGTTCCTCCAGAGCTGGAACCTCCAGGAAGGTTTCAGAGCCCAAATTATGCTTTCGCCTTAGTTTCAGAGTCTCTCTGGGGTAGGGTTGCCAGATAAAATACAGAATGTGTAGTTAAATTTGAATTTAAGATAAACAATATTTTAGTGGGTACGTTTCATGCAATATTTTGATTCACTTCAATTTATCAATTATTAACATCCTGACATATTTACTTCTTTTTAATAAACTTTTTCTTGAATCATTAGAATGTAAGTTGCAGACATCACAACACTTTGCCCCTGAATCCTTCAGCTTCGCTGACTAAGAGTTGAAGCATATTTTATGTAGTCCATGTAATATGTGGGACCTACTTGGGCATCCGATGTTTTAACTTCTAAATCTGGCAGCTCCACCATGGGGTGCTGTTGTTGGGCAGCTGCCTCTGGGGAGGTCTCTCCCTGAGCACTAGGGAAACCTCAGCCTGGCAGGGGAGGGTTCTTGACTCTGATCAAGAAAGAATTCTCAGGTAGGTCGGTAGTGTTGGTAAGGAAGGAATTCATTAAAGTGAGAGTAGCAGGGAATGACAGCAGCCATGCAAGCAGCAGAGAGCAAGGGAGAACAGAGTGAGGAGAGGGAAGCTCAGTGAACTCCTGCTCTGCATAGGGCGGATCCCTTGCCAACTCCTGAAGCCAGGGTCACCTGGCGTCCAGTGTCTGCATGGCGTGGGACGTAAGCCCCTACCCCTCCCTCGAGGATTGGGGGAACCGCAGAGCACTGGATGGAGTGAGATTATGTTCTGAGAACTTCCTAAAGGCAAAGAAAGGAGATTTTTTGGACAGGTTACTAAACAGCGTGACGGTAGAGCCGCAGTCCTCTCTGGGTCATCTAGGCAACGGGAACTTGCAAGCCCAAGTGAGAGATCTCAGTAGCCCTTCCCTGCTTGTCTGAAGTAGAATAGAGAGAGAGTGAAGACTTTTGTTTAAGTCTTTTTAATTGAATGAAATAGCAAAATAACAAAGATGCTTACCACTGGAAGAGTGCAGAAACACAGAACGCAGTAAGTTGAGCAGTGACAAGTCTTCGTTTAAGGCAAAAGTACACACTTGAAGAAAGGGGAGTGTGGGCGACCTCAGAGAGGAGGCACACTTAAGGGCTTAGGATTCTATTGTTTAAGGCTTTCGAGAATTGGGCAAAGGTCGGGGGGTACAGGCTTGACATTTGGTCTCATGATGTCAGTCTCCAGTGAGAGACATGTCATTATCTACAGTCTGTCCTCCAGAAAGTCTGTAAGATAAACTTAACTCAAGGAATTTATTGATCCTGTTTTTCTCCAAGATAGTGGTTACCCTTAAGCACTGGAAACGTCATTTAGGACTACTTGCCCTACCTTAAGATAGAGTCGGTTATTGACTGAGTACCATAAAATATGTTAGGAATCTTACCACCCAACTCCCTGGTTTTTAAAATGGAATTTTAGCCTTAAGATGGAGTTTCTTCTGTTCTTACTATACTATTTATATCTTGGCATTTTTCATCATAGGCAGGAAAAATTAATCAATAAACTTGTCTGATGTCCCTGCTCTACCTAAGTGTGGTGGGGTGGCAGCTGCTAGAGTGACCAAGCGTGGGTTTTGCAAACCCACAGACTTGGTTGGATTGGACTTGAGGTGCTGGTTCTGTGAGCTTGGGAAAGCCAGTGCCACCATTTCCTTATCTGCAAAGTGGGAGTTGTTACCTTGCAAGGTTGACATAAAGCTTAGAGCTCATGTACAGAAAGTCTGAGCACAGCACCTGACTTCTAGACACTCACCAGAAATTCAGCTAGACATGGCAGCCGTGGTAACTCCTCTGAGCTGAATGTCAGGGAAGGAGATAAAAATAAAGAAGCAACTGTTTTAGAAATGTTGGCAGCTGTATTTATGAGCTCCCTCTGTTCTCTCATTCCCCTTCTCCTTCCCTACTTAGTGTGTGTGCGCACATGCACATCACCCATCTACTCTTGGATTTACAGGGATTTCCTTCACAAACATCCAGCTGCTATGTAGAGTGTTGGAAAAGAGACACAGTAAAGGTGCAGGAAAAGCCAACATTCTTGAGAGCAAGGTTCGAATGGAATCCAAGGTGGTGTGAGACTTGTGTGGGTGTTGGCACAGCTGAGAGGAGCGGGGAGGGGATGGTAGTGGGGGTGCAGGCAGACAGTGAGGAGAGCCCCAGGTTCTGACAGAATCCGCTGTTCGTGTGACTGGCAAGCTGTTAGGTTTTTCATTTGTTTTGTTTAAATAAGGTTTTGATTTGTTTTGTTTCATTAAGGACTCGAGTCTACTAGATGTGTATTTCTATTACAAAACTGCCTTAGTCAACTTGAAATCTGGAGAAACAAGATCAAATCAAACTGTTGTAAGACCAGCCAGTTTTACCCTCCCTTCTGGAAAAGATTTTACCCTCCATTCTGGAAGCTTTTGCACTTGCCTTTGGATTTTTGGTTGCCTGAGAGTTGGATGCAAACCAGGCCAGATAAACTCTGGCAGTTAACCATCTCTTCATTCACACTTGCTGGCTTCTTTGAGGTTCATGATTCTGAGGTGATTTTCTTTAATAAGTAAATGAGATTGCATGTCCTTTCCCACTCTGAAATTCTCCACACAGTGTGACGCTTGTCAGGAAAATTTAGTGAGGAATGCAGGGTGTTAAATCAACCATCCTGACAGGAATAGGAAAAGAAACACTGCCAAGCTGAGGGCGGGGGCGGGGTCTCCTGGAGCTCCGTGGGAGAGCTGGCCAGGCCTGGCAGCATCAGCTCCTTTGTCTTTCAAGGACAGAGCAAGAGCCTAGAGGAACTTGGTTCCCTTTGTATGCACTCCTTCTCCCTCCCCTTAGGATCCAGTAGTAAGATTTTATAGAATCTGAGTTTCTCTCTTAAATTTGCACTTTTAAAAAAAAATTATGAGAGCAATTATTTTTTTTCCTGCTTGCAGAAGTAATTTATTTGTGTTGTAAAGAATCCAAACAATGAAGAAAAACATAACAGAGAAAATGGAAGCCTCCTTGTAATCCTGTCCCACAGAGATATGTGCAACTAGATGTTAAGTTTGGATGCTTAGAGATTTTGAGGGTCACTAAAAGATTGAAATTTAAAAATCATCTGTATTTCACCCCACTATTTTTATGTTTGCTTCTTATCTGCTAGTCTTAACCACACATATACATATTTTACATTTTTTGCATTCTTTTTCCATTTAGTACAAATCATGAGCATATTTCTTATTTCTACGTAGTCGTTATATGGTTGCTTTCTTCTCCAACCTGTGAGGTATCATAATTTACTAAGTCATTCTTCCTTGTTTGACCTTTTGGTTATTTCTAATGTTATACTAATTTCTTGTTGTTTCAGCCTAAACTAGATTACTTGTAAGGCTGGAAGAGAGGATCATGACTAGAGACTTTTTGTTGCCTTTTTTCTTTTGTTGCTTAACATTTGCTGGGTTCTCTATATTTCAGCAGACTAATGGGAGTGATGTGATTTCTTTTTTAATTCACACTAAGCCCTGGCACCCTTTCATCCCCACTTGAAACTCCTAGTCACCACTGATAGAGCATTTTGAGTGTGGCCTGACATAAGCCCTCTACTGACACCTCACTTAATCCTTACAATCACCCTAACCAAGTCCTCCTTCCCAGTTGTGCAAGGGAAACCTTCTAAACCGCCTCTTAGCTGTGTCAGTTCAAAACAGGTGATGTGGCACAACAGGAGTGTCAAATAGAAAACAATCTGACTTAGATAAGGAGAGACTGGAAGGACTGTTGCAAAGGGGGAAGTACTGCTGTAGTAAGAGGGGGGGACTTGCATCAGGGAGGACCTCTGGCAGTAGGATGTACAGAGCCTCAGAGGTTCACCAGAAGGATTTGCCTTTTACAGGCTGGGAGGGAGAGAAACTAAGTTTGGCTAACAAGTTATTTTCTTCCCAGCTTTATTGAGATATGATTGACAAATAAAAATTGTATATATTTGAAGTGTACAGTGTGCCGTTTTGATACACTTAAGGCATTGTAAAATGATTAACACAATCACACTAATTACATATCTGTCACCTTACAGTTACCTTTGTGTGTGTGTGTGTGTGGTGAGAACATTTAAGATCTATTATCTGAGCAGCTCTCAAGTGTTCAATGCAGTATTACTAACTATGGTCACCATACTGTACGCTAACCAGCATTTTGTTCCTATTGATCAGTGGGAACAAGCCATTCAGCCAGTCAGTCATGAGGCAAAAACAAGAATCTAAGGAGGGTCTCTGGCCTTGTCTTAGGTAAACAAGAGGTTTTCCAGGAGCATGGGACTCCAGTAAAATTCAGCATTATCAGGAGCTCAGGTTTGGTGTGATCCCTGGTGTGGGAGGCTGGCTGCACTTCCTACTAGCAAACCTCAGGGATTCTCCTAACCTCTTTGAGCTTTGGTTTCCTAAAGTGTTAAATGGGGAAGATGATTTTCACTTTACAGACTATTCAGGGGATTAGATGAGATGAAGTGGCAGTATAGTACCTAGCTCTTGATGATATTCTCCAACTCAAAAACTTACCGTGGCTCCCCACTGTGTATCAGATAAAACCTAGACTCCTGTGACCCCAACCCGTCTCTCTAAATCAGTGTCCCTACTCCCTATGAAGTCCATACACAGTCACACTGAGTACTGTCCATCTCTGTATCTTTTATTGCCTCATTCTCCACATCCACTATCTTCCTGATCAAGCAGAGGGCTCCAGGAGAGATGGGCATGGAGCAGGAAGGGAGGAAGGGCTCACTCTGTCCAGCCAGAAAGGCTAGTTGAATCAACCATGACTGTCCGTAAGGTGTCCACCCTCATGACCTCCCTCTGCTTGCCAATTTTTTATTCATCCTTTCTGGCTCACTTTAAGCATTTCAGTTCATCTCAGGTCATAGTCTTTTTCTTAGTTTATAGACTCCATCTTTTGAACACTATAGAGACCATTGTCTGACATACAGACCATCGTCATTGGCTATTTATCACATGTTATTTTATATTGTTGATTATCTTGCACGTGTGTGTAATTATTCCCTTAAATAGAGGATAAGCTCCTGAAACACAGACACCAATTCTGTGTTGCTGGGTGTGTCCTACAATGCTTAGTACATACATAGTGTTTGGATGATTTGCATGTGCAGTTCTATACTTTGCAAGAAAACCATGGTTATAGCACTGCTTTAAATAGTTTTTAGGGAAAGGAGTCATGGAGGAACACAGATTTTTCTTTCTGTCCACAAAAGGAACTGGCTGCACTTAGCATTTAGGGTGATGGGTCACTGATAAGATATCAAAACTGATAGGTTCTTGATCTGTGTGTCTCTGTGATTCTAATGAAGCTATTGCTTTCTCTGTATCTATATCTGACTAAAATGGCCAGTGAGCAATCACTTCCTCTGGGTACATCTTAAAGGCTCCTTGGAGTTGTAGCTGAAGAGTTTCTGTTACAAGGCCTGTGGCACTGTGGCTGTGCCTTTGACCCATTCACGCCTTTGTTCTGCTCTTCTCTGATTGCGTCGTATCAAGTTATCTCCTCCTAACATTTCATGAGCAAAGTTGATGGAAGCTAGTGTTTAAGTTTTCTAGTACAATATATTTTCCAAGAACTTCATGGTTCCAGACACTGTGGGGAGGACTAAGGAAAAAAGACCCTACTGTTTTTTTGTAGGTCAGCACCTTCTGTTTTGAGAAGCCAACAGTTAACCTAATTCATTACCATATTGAGTAGCTTCACTTTCCTTTTCAGTTTTAGCTGCTAATACCACCTGCTCTGTGTTGATTCCTGTTAACTTCAAGTTTTAGAAGATGTTTTCTGTCTGACCAATTTTTCCTCAAGAAATGCCTAAATAATATGTTATGGGGTTCAAAGGAAGGGATGATTGATCCAGTTAGAGGGGATACTCAAGGAATTCATGGAGGAGGGGAAATTATTGACCTGCCCTTTTTGTGAAATTTATGGACAGTAAAAGAGGTCCTACTGAGAAGTGACTGGTGGTTACCATGCGGGATGAGGGTGGGGCTGGGATGCATGGGTGGGAGGGTGAGGGGAATGAAGGGGCACAAAAATCTCCTAAGTTGTTCATGGGGATGGTAGGGCAGCACAGAGAATACAGCCAATGGTTCTATAACATAATTTCTGTGTTGACAGATGGTAACTGCACTAGTTGGGGTGAGGATTTAATGTGTGTGTCTGTTGAACCACTGTGTTGTATATCTGAAACCAATATAATATTGTATATCAGCCATACCTAAATTTAAAAAGGTGGCAGGTGGGGGGAGGCAGGGAGAAAAAAGGTCCCTATTTTAATGAGCTCAGACAACTTTTAAAATCTTTATGAGACTTCAAAATCGTCTAGAAGACAAATTATTCTTTACATGTTAAACTTCTCATGGTTAACGTTAGTTTTAGGTATGTTAAATTCAAGTTACTGAGCTGTTTCTAGGTTCTAAATGTACAGTTTGTGGCAGAGAAACTCTGCCATATAACTTGTATAACCAAATATGTCATATGTTTATACCCAGTTAATTAGAATGTGTGCAGGAGGGTAAGAGAGTGGAGAAAAGCTGTACAAAGTTTCGGACCGAGCTCTGACTTTAGCTCTGTGGCACAGTCCCTTCCCCTGCAAGAGCCTTTTAAGTTACATCTTATCTACCTGAGGCCTTTCCAGTTCTGCCGTTCGCTCACTCTTTGAGCCTCTCCCTTGCCCTTCCTTAGATAGCTAAGATTTCTGTTAAGGAGGTAAAAGACCCCAAGCTCTTTAAAAACTGCTTAAATATGACTGATTAGGCTGCTCAGGTAACTGGGGCAGAGGGGAGGTGAGTGCTTGCTTGGAGCCAGGTAGGGAGGGCATCACCGAGGACAGGCTGAGCTGGATCTGGAAAGTTGGAAGAAAAGAGTTGCAGGGTTTGTCTTTAAATTTTCTATCTTATCTCAGTAGATCTCAGTAGATTAGTACTGATAGTAAAGGCCCAAATATTTTAACAGTGTGTTGTTTGACTAGAAATCTGATGATTCGACATTCTGAACTGATGTCAAAACACACATAAGCCTCAGTTCTGTGACTTGGCCAGCTCATGGGTGTGAATTTCCTCCTAGCGCCCCAGATGACCGGCTTTGCCTTTGTCAGGCTTTGGTTTTCTGCATTCATTTAAGAGCCACTTTGTTTTCCCTGCAGAGATTCTTGGGCTGTTTTCTATTTATTTATTATCAAAGTATAGTTGATGTATTTACAAGTTTCATGTGTACAATAGAGTGATTCGACATTATGTACATTACAAAATGGTCACCATGATAAGTGTAGTTAACATCTTTCACTATATAAAGTTATTACAATATCTTTGATTGTATTTCCTATGCTGTATTTTTCATGCCCATGAGTTACCTATTTTGTAACTGGAAGTCTGTGTCTCTTTGTCACCTTTAAGTACTTCATCTGTCCCCCGCTGCTTCCCTCCCCTCTGACACCTACCTGTTTGTTCCCTGCATTTATGAGTCTGTTTCTAGGTTTCTTTTGTTTGTTTGTTTGTTTAGATTATACACATTACGTGAAATTATATGATATTTGTCTTTGACCTATTTCACTTAGCATGATACCCTCTAGGTTCATTCATGTTCTCAGAAATGGCAAGATTTCATTCTTTTTATGGCTGAATAATATTCCATGTGTATACAACACATCTTTTTTATCCATTCATATATTAATGGATGCTTCCATATCTTGGTTATTGTAAATGATACTGAAATACAAAACATAGGGGTGAATATGTCTTTTCGAATTAGTGTTTTTATTTTCTTTGGGTAAGTATCCATAAGTGGAATTAATGGATCATACTATATTTCTATTTTCAATTTTGGGGAGAACCTCCATTTTGTGTTCCACAGTAGCCAAAACAGTTTACATTCCTATCAGCTGTGCACACGGGTTCCCTTTTCTCCACAACCTTGCCAACACTTGTTATTTCTTGTCTTTTTGATACTGACCAATCTCATTGTGGTTCTGGTTTTCATTTCCACGATGGTTAGTGATGTTGAGCATCTTTTCATGTGTTTGTATGTCTTCTGCAGAAAAATGTCTTACAGTTCCTCTGCCCATTTTGTAATCAAATTGTTTAGGGCTTTTTTTGATGTCAGATTGTATGAGTTCTTTATTTTGGATCTTAGCCCCTTATGGGTATATCATTTGTAAATATCTTCTCCCTTTCAGTGGACTGCCTTTCTGTTTTGTTTGTGGTTTTCTTCACTGGGCAGAGCTTTTTAGTTTCATGAGTCCACTTGTTTATTTTTGGTTTTGTTTCCCTTGCCTGGGAGCCATTTTTGTTACTGTATTCTTCAGCTCTGACTGGCTCTTTTTAAAATATTTTCTATCTCTGTTGAAGTTCTTACTGAGTTAATCCACTGTTCTCTCCAGTACAGTGAGTATCTTCATGACCATTGCTTTGTACTCTTTATCAGGTAGACTGCTTATCTCCATTTTGTTTAGCTCTTTTTCTGGTGTTTTGTCTAGTTCATTCATTTATAAAATATACCTATGCCACCTCATTCTGTGTGACTCTTTGTTTCTACATATTAGGGAGGTCAGCTGTGTCTCCTGGTCATAGAAGCAGCTGCCTCGCATCACCCTAATACCAAAACCAGGCAAAGACCCCAACAAAAAAGAAAACCACAGACCAATATCTCTGATGAACATAGATGCAAAAATACTCAACAAAATATTAGCAAACCAAGTTCAAAAATACATCAAGAGGATCATACAGCATGACCAGGTGGAATTCATCCCAGGGATGCAAGGATTGTACAACATTGGAAAATCCGTCAACAAAAAGAAGGACAGAAACCACATGATCATTTCCATAGACTGAAAGAGCATTCAACAAAATTCAATGTCCATTCATGATAAAAACTCTAAACAAAATGGGTATACAGGGTAAGTACCTCAACATGATAAAGGCCATATATGACAAACCCACAGCCAACATCATACTGAACAGTGAGAAGCTGAAAGCTTTTCCTCTGAGATCGGGAACAAGATAGGGATGCCCACTCTCCCCACTGTTATTCAACATAGTACTGGAGGTCCTAGCCATGGCAATCAGGCAAAACAAAGAAATACAAGGAATCCAGATTGGCAAAGAAGAAGTCAAACTGTCACTATTTGCAGTTAACGTGATATTGTACATAAGAAACCCTAAAGACTCCATACCAAAACCACTAGAACTAATATCTGAATTCAGCAAAAATGCAGGATACAAAATTAATACACAGAAATCTGTTGCTTTCCTATATACTAAAAATGAACTAATAGAAAGAGAAATCAGGAAAACAATTCCATTCACAATAGCATCAAAAAGAATAAAATACCTAGGAATAAACCTAACCAAGGAAGTGAAAGACCTATACCCCGAAAACTACAAGACATTCTTAAGAGAAATTAAAGAGGACACTAACAAATGGAAACTCATTCCATGCTCTTGGTTAGGAAGAATTAATATCGTCAAAATGACCATCCTGCCTAAAACAATCTACAGATTCAATGCAATGCCTATCAAAATACCAACAACATTCTTCAATGAACTGGAACAAATAGTTTTAAAATTCATATGGAACCACAAAAGACCCCGAATAGCCAAATCAATCCTGAGAAGGAAGAATAAAGCAGGGGTCATCTCGCTTCCCAACTTCAAGCTCTACTACAAAGCCACAGTAATCAAGACAATTTGGTGCTGGCACAAGAACAGAGCCATAGACCAGTGGAACAGAATAGAGAGTCCAGATATTAACCCAAACATATACAGTCAATTAATATATGATAAAGGAGCCATAGACATACAATGGGGAAATGACAGCCTCTTCAACAGCTGGTGTTGGCAAAACTAGACAGCTACATGTAAGAGAATGAAACTGGATCACTGTCTAACCCCATACTCAAAAGTAAATTCAAAATGGATCAAAGACCTGAATGTAAGTCATGAAACCATAAAACTCTTAGGAAAAAACATAGGCAAAAATCTCGTGGACATAAACATGAGCAACTTCTTCATGAACATATCTCCCCGGGCAAGGGAAACAAGAGCAAAAATGAACAAGTGGGACTATATCAAGCTGAAAAGCTTCTGTACAGCAAAGGACACCATCAATAGAAGAAAAAGTATCCTACAGTATGGGAGAATATATTCGTAAATGACAGATCCGATAAAGGGTTGACATCCAAAACATATAAAGAGCTCACGCACCTCAACAAACCAAAAGCAAATAACCCAATCAAAAAATGGGCAGAGGAGCTGAACAGACAGTTCTCCAAAGAAGACATTCAGATGGCCAACAGACACATGAAAAGATGCTCCACATCACTAGTCATCAGAGAAATGCAAATTAAAACCACAATGAGATATCACCTCACACCAGTAAGGATCGCCACCATCCAAAAGACAAATAACAACAAATGTTGGCGAGGATGTGGAGAAAGGGGAACCCTCCTACACTGCTGGTGGGAATGTAAACTAGTTCAACCATTGTGGAAAGCAATATGGAGGTTCCTCAAAAAGCTCAAAATAGAAATACCATTTGACCCAGAAATTCCACTCCTAGGAATTTACCTTCAGAATGCAGCAGCCCAGTTTGAAAAAGACATATGCACCTCTATGTTTATTGCAGCACTATTTACAATAGCCAAGAAATGGGAGCAACCTAAGTGTCCATCAGTAGATGAATGTATTAAGAAGATGTGGTACATATACACAATGGAATATTATTCAGCCATGAGAAGAAAACAAATCCTACCATCTGCAACAACATGGATGGAGCTAGAGGGTATTATGCTCAGTGAAATAAGCCAGGCGGAGAAAGACAAGTACCAAATGATTTCACTCATATGTGGAGTATAAGAACAAAGAAAAAACTGGAGGAACAAAACAGCAGCAGAATCACAGAACCCAACAATGGACTAACAGTTACCAGAGGGAAAGTGACTGGGGAGGATGGGTGGGAAGGGAGCAATGAGGGGGTGCGGGGAAGAAAGGGGGCAATACGATTAGCATGTATAATGTGTATGTGTGGGGCACGGGGAGGGCTGTGCAACACAGAGAAGACAAGTATTGATTCTACAGCATCTTACTACGCTGATGGACAGTGACTGTAATGGGGTTTGTTGGGGGGACTTGGTGATGGGGGGAGTCTAGTAAACATAATGTTCCTCATGTAATTGTAGATTACTGGTACCAAAATAAATAAAAAATAAAAAAATAAAAAAAGCAGCTGCCTCATGTAGTAGGTGTCCTGTGACATCCAGTAGCTGGATCGCCCCTGGTGGGGTGGGGTGGGGGCTGGCCCTCCTCCCAGCTGTCAGTAATGGCTAGTGTGACTAATGGGGGTGCAGCAGTTTACAGGGCTCGCTCCTGGAGCAGGTGGCTGAAAGGCTTGGTTATAGCTGCTGCAGGTGCCCTCGTGGGCATCGTGAGCCCTCAGGTCTGTCAGCAGGAGGTGGGTGCAGCTACTCTGGGTGTGCTGGTGGGGGCTTACTCCTGTGCATCTTACTGAGAGGCCCACCTGTATCTGCTGGAGATGTGCTGGTGAGTGGGGCCGGCTCATCCCCACCTCTGGGGATGGAGTCACTTTGCAGGGGCACTAGCCCCTCCAGGACTGTGGTAGAGCAAGAGTGACTTTGGAAGGATGCCTGCCAGGCTTGGCAGGTTCGGCAGGGTTGGTCCATGTGGGAAAGCTGGGCAAAGCATGCAGCGCTGGCATGGTAGATGGAGAGTGTCAGCACTGGCTCTTGCAGGCAACCAGCCAATTAAACGGAAGGAGAGCAAGAAAAACGGCACTGTTGAGCCAGAGAAACCCCCTGCTGATTCTTGCCCCTCCAGCACACATCCCAAGTTAGTTAATAAATGTCCTTCATGTATTACCCAGGAGCTTTTCAAACTGCTGCTTCTGTTCTGGGTCTCAGACTGATTGACATGGCATGTCAGCCCTCCAAGAGCAGAGACTCAGCCTTCCCAGAGTTAAGCCCCACTGAACTTCAAAGCCAAATGTCTCCCCAGTGCAGGTCCCCAGGGTTGGGGTGGTGTCGTGGGCTCCTTGCTCCTGTGCACCTCACTCCCTCCCACTTATGGTGGGGGTGGAGGAAGGCTTGGGATCCTGACTTTCAGCCCCTTTTACCCTTCTCGATGTAACTTCTCTTTATGTCTTTAGCTGTGGAAGAACTGTTTTGCCAGTCCTGAGGTCATTTTCAGAGTGAGTCGCATTACACACAGTTGCTGCCTCAGTGTGTATGTGGAAGGTGATTGCAGGAACCCTTATTCTGCTCAGTTCTCAGAATCCCCTCAGGATATTTTCTATTTAATAATAGGGCATTATCATTAAGGTCCCTTGCACCATTGCATCTATTAAACAGGAGGCTTGGACTACTAAAATTTAGTATCCTGTTGTGTTCTGTGTCACAGTCTATTTTAGCATTTGGTTTCTGACATATTCTGAAGCTGATGCCTTTGTTTATTGTCACTCAGAGCCCCACTGCCAGAGGAACAATAGGTGACATCAGAGGATGCTTCTCCGGCAGTCTAGTTCTTACTGTTTCACTAGTTGCGTTGTCTATATGTAGATCCCATTTTCCTCTTTTGATTTTCTTAAGAAATTTTTTTCTCAATGTGAACATTTTTATTCATTCTAAAATGTCTGGAAAGTATAAAATCTCATAAAGGAGAGAATAACAATGATCTAGTTCCCAACACTCAGAGTTAATCACTGTTTACATTTTGCTTTGTTAATACTCTATGCTTTTATCTTTCTTGTATACTTCAATAATTTTTACTGAAAAACTATTCAGGTTTTCTCCATTAATAAGTTGAGGACTATTCGAGGACTACTAGATATTAGATTTCTGTCTCAAACTTAAGCACTGTATTAATTAGGCTTCTTTTGCCAGATAACAAACACCCCCCAAATATCAGTGGCTTATAACAATAACATTTATTTCACACTGGTGATATGTAGGTTGGCTGTGGATTGGGCTTGGCTAGCTCTGCTGAACTAGGCTGAGCCCCAGGCTTCATGTGTGAGCTACACATCTCCATTTTGGGGCTCAGCTGAAGGATCTGTAGCTACCTGGGCATGTTCTTCTCCTGGCAGAGGGTGGCCAGTGGAAATTTGCCATATCTTTCAAGGCCTTAATTGCCATTCCCCAAGATTTCATTGGTCAAATCAAGTCACTAGGCTGAGCCTGAAGTCTGTAGGGTGGGAAATACTCCTCGCGTGGGGGCCATGGCATATTAGTTTGCTAGGGCTGCCGTAACAAATACCACAGATGGGGTGTCTTGAACAGCATAAGTTTATTGGTCTGGATGATAGAAGTCTGAGATCACGGAATCATTCAAGTTGATTTATTCTGCGGTCTTTCTTCTTGGCTTGTAGCTGGCGGTCTTCTTTCAGATTCTTCCCGTGGTCTTCCCTTTGTGTGTGTGTGGTCCTAATCTCCTGTTCTTAGAAGGGCATCAGTCATATTGGATTATAGCCCACCGTAATGGCCACATTTAACCTTAAATTTCTCTTTAAAGATCTTATCTCCAAATACAGGCAGAATAAATTCCAAGGTACTAGGCATTAGGGCTTCCATATACGAGTTTATTGGTGAGGAGCACAGCTCAGCCTGTAACACATGGTAAGGGTGGGAAACAAAGGAAGGAGTGTAGACAAAGAACCCTCAGCACATAACCTCAGTAAGGCTCAGCTTCCTCATCTTTAAAACAGGGCTAGGCATCTCTCTGCTATGGGTTTGTTGGGGGTTGAAAGAGAAAATGCATGCAAAGTCCCTGGTGGTGGAGCTGCTAAGAGTGAGTG
The DNA here is from genome assembly GCF_030020395.1 of Manis pentadactyla. NCBI lineage: Eukaryota > Metazoa > Chordata > Mammalia > Pholidota > Manidae > Manis > Manis pentadactyla. The sequence goes on along the minus strand of NC_080023.1, from coordinate 62,435,365 downwards.
TGTTTCCACCTCAAACAGAAAAACCAAAGCTAGCCTGCTTGGCCCAGTCTCCCTGTTCTTCCCCACATGGGCAAGCTGGGAGGGCGTGGTGCTTCTCAGAATGGCCCACCTTCTACTGCAGCCGAATAATCACTGGAATCTTCATAGCAGAGCCAGTAGGGCCTTTTGGGTACTCAGTCTGTGACCCTGGTTTTGGTAACACCATGTATCCACCCATGTTAGTGTCCTTCCTTTACCACAAATATTTCTTGAAGGTCTTTTATGACTTAAAAGGACTGTCAACTTCATATTGGCATAAGTGTGGCACTGTTCTCAGGGACTGCAGTTGAATTCCTGTGAAACCAGTAAGTGAGCCCCGAGATCAGAGCAGGGAGCACTCCTCTCTGCGCCACAGTGTTCAAAGCCAATCGCCTTAAACTTTGCAAATCTCTGTTTGGTTTTCTCCCCCAGAATATTGTGTTAAGGAATGGTTCTGAGACCTTTGACTCCTGGAGGAAGAGCCCTCTGCCTGTGTATGCCCAGTTCTATTTCTTCAATGTCACCAATCCAGAGGAGATCCTCAGAGGGGAAACGCCTCAGTTGGAAGAAGTGGGGCCGTATACCTACAGGTGAGTCCTGACCACCTCCCTGCCACACCAACCAGAAATATGGGGTGACGCCACTGTGCCCTGAGTCCTCCTCTCTCCCACCAGCATCCTCTGCATGTCACGTGGGGGGCATGGGTTTTGATTGTGTCTGGCTGAAATGCTGCTCATGTTTGGCCTACCCATGTGAGACCTCAATAGAAAATGGCTTTGTGGACTGAGGCCAAGTTTCACCCTGTTAAGTTTTGAAATGCAGCCGTTTCCTCCTGCTTTGGCAGAATGGGGTTACTCGGTCATGAAGAGCTGCTCCCCACCCCATTGCTTTTAAGGTTGCCCCTTGATTTTCTTTGGTGACTTTTTTAGGGCCTTCCCTTAAATCCCTGTGACCTACCTAGTTTTAGACCGATTCCTTGAGTTCATTGTTGGTCTGTAGACAGGTCGTTCAGTGTCTTACTCACTCCCTCCCCTACCCCTCCCGGGGACCAGATATAACTAAGTGGTAGAGTGGGTTAGAGTCTTTGGCAGTTTCCAAATTCCAAACACTATTCCGATTCCAAACACTAGGGAGTTCGGAGAATGGCTTTCATCATTTTTTAAAAGACTAGGAGAGGGAAGCACTAGGGCACCTTATGGTCAGAGCATTTCCCCTGCGGTGGCAGTATTCCCCTGGCCCGGTGGTCTTTCCAACAGATTCTCTCCTTACCACATTAAAAAAAAAAATAGTAGAGGAAGCAGACAGCAAGCTCTTTCTTCTTCAAAACTGCTAAATGGTAGAAATGCTTCATGATTCTTTCGTAATTTGTTGCTCAATAAATGGCTGCTGACTAATTATTTTATTGTGAGTCAGTTCTGTTCTCGGGTGCTGGGTTTCAGAGATAAAAAAGCCTGTTTTCTGCTTCAGGTGCTCAGGGTCTGGCTCTGGAGTCAACTTGCCTGTTTTGCATCTCACCCCCACTTACTGGTGCTCTGTGCCTTGGTTATCTATAAAGTGGGGTTAAACAATAGGACCTCTGCCACAGGACTGTTAGGAGGAGTCAGTGAGTCAATGAGTCAGGATTTATAAAGTGCTCAGGCTTGCTTGCCACTAGGACAGTTCCACCTAGGTGTTTGGTACTGTTATTAGTGGATTGTCTTAGTCTATATAAATCAATATCCAGAATGGTAAAGGTGAACTCTGTACCCATTAAATAAATGACTCCCCCTTTCCCATCCCCCTTGCCCCTAGTAACTACTATTCTACTTTGTTTCTATGAATTTGACTCCTGTGGATACATTATGTAAGTGGAATTATACTGTATTTATCTTTTTGCTGTCTTTTTTTTTTTAACTGAATTCCTTCTGAGGATGTGAAAATGAACTCACCTGAGAACTAAAGAAAAACCCTAACAAAGTTTTCCTTCTGAGTCTCTTGGGACTGTTTCCTGTCGTCATTATCCTCATCTGAGAAAAAGACTTGAGTTTTAACCATAACCCAAAGAAATTCCATAAACTTTCAAAACATCTTCTGGGCCATTGTGACTGCTAGCTTACTGTGCTGCTGTAGAAGTAGTCATGGGAGTAAATAAATCGTAGAAGTTAGTGTCCCACTGTTACCCTATTCCCTCCATGTTCCCATTCTAGAGGAACCTAAACTTACTCCGGAGGAAAGCCCAGGAACAGCTTACAGGGGTTGTTAATTCAAGATCCATGGGCCTCTTGTAATGGTCTGAGACTTGGGTGAGAAAAAAACTACAGTTTATTTTCACTAACCACTCCCTAAAATTTAGCATCGCCTGTGAGCGTGAACGTAGGCAGCAGACAGCACTGTTAGCTGTGCCCGTGGCTTCAGCACTAATGGAAACACAGATAGGTTGTGTCTTATAGCTGTTGCTCAAAATACCCTTCAAAATTACCATATTGTTAGACCTGCTGCTGCGTCTCAAAGTGTCAATAAACATGTATTACCTTATCACAGATTTTTTAAATGATGTCTGTATAATAAAAATTGATTTCCTTTGTAATCTTGCATATTTTATATTCTATAAAAAAATTTATTTTCTGTAGAAACACTGTTTGAGAAAGGGTCCCCAGGCTTTACCAGACTGTCACATGGGCCACGGCACAGGGAAGGTTAGGATGCCCCGAGAGCAGATCCGGTAGGCTGGAAGGCAGCTTGGTCACTCGTTGACTGTTTCATTTTTGCCTCCGAGAGTTTCCTTGTTTCCAGTTTTTGTCCCTGTCCTGGTCTCTCTTCCATTCCACTGCCAGAGTGATTTTCCAAAGGGCACATGTCTGGCATGTCCTTCCCTTCCCTGCTCAGAGTCCTGGTGACTCCCTGTGTGATGTTCAAGGCCTGAGCAATCTGGTTCCTTCTGTATATGTCTAGCCTCTTTGTTTATTTTAATCTTAATTTAATTTTTCACACTCTTAACCTAGAATTTTATACTCTAACCAGAGCTCATTTTATACTCTTAATCAGAGCTATCCAATAGGAATTTAATATGAGTGACATAAGGAATTTAAAATTTTCTAGGAGTTGCATTAAAAAATTAAAAAGGAACAAATTAATTCTAACATTTTATTTACCCCAATACTATCCACAATAGTATCATTACACCATATAATCAATATTCAGAATTATTATTTAGCCACTATGCATGCTTTTCATCATGCTGAGTCTTAAAATCCTATATTTTACATGTGTGGCACATCTAATTTTGGACTAGCCACATGTGGCTGGTGGCTGTCATATTGGCCGGTTCTGACTGGGCTCAGTTGTTAAGTCCTTGGCACATTGCCATGGTATGTGTGCTGTTCCCCCTTTCCAGAGTGAACGCCTCTGTGACCTTCCAGCTCAAATGCCGCTGCTCCCTGAGCCTTTCCCTGACTTCGGACGCACCCTCCTGGGGTGTGCATCTCTTACGACACTGCCTAAAGACATTTTAACAATTGCTTTGTGGCTCGGTCTTCCCAATGTACTGGAAGCTCCACAAGGGGCGGAAACCAATTCCTTTCACCTCTGATTATCTAGTGGCCAGGGAGTAGCTGAGATAAGTGAATGAAACATCCTCAGCCATGTTTTAAATCTGTAGGATCAAGTAGTTTATCTCGAACTGCAGGACTTAATCAGGGAAACCCAGGAGCCAAGGATAGCTTCAAGAAAGGGGTACAGGGTCCTGAAAATGAATGTCTTCGTTTAGGAATAGACACTCGTGCCGTACACACTGCCGAGTGATTCCCAGTGAGGTTGTGAGCTGGGTTTTTGCAGAAAAATATGGCTCTTTTGGGAGTCTTACAGCCCCTCTAGTGGGCTTTTTGTAGTCATTTAGTGGATCTGATTTCTGTTGCTTGTGATTAACTGTGCTATTGTTTAGCTACACAAGAAGGATAGAACATTCCAGTAGCTCCTGCCCCAGTATGTAACATTTCCATGGGTTCCCTCCCACTGAGTCAACGGTCTGTGGATTGTGTGTTAAAAGGCCTGGGACAAAGGCAGGGGAGGGCATGCTGGCCTCTCCCTGGCCAGCCGGATTGGACTGGTAGCAGGCAAACCTTGAGAAGCAGGAAGGCCACATAGGCTGTGGAGGGCCTGATAAATTTGACACACAATTACAGTGGTGCATGTCCCCAAACTGCCACGTATTAATGAGCTCAGAATATTAATGTTTTTGGGAAAAGATGATGGCAGTTCTACATGTAGATAAAAACCAGTCAATCTGGTTTAAGGATATAGTGCCTTATTTGCATTTATATGAAGCTATGGATTAAGTAGCTGGAACAGGCCCATTGACACAACGCCGATCTACCTCCTGATCCTGTTGTTTAGTGAAATACTTGCCTAAAATGTATATCCAATTTATGATATTCAGTGGCTTCTGCAATGTTTTTGAGGGTTTTCACTTTGTCAGACTTGTTTTTCTATTTTACCTGATATTTAACATTTCAAAAAAAATCTTTTTAAGTCAGTTTGTCCAAGGGGTCTTTCAACTAACTTTCATATTTCTAAGATGTATTTGCTAAATGTATAATATCCGATTAAATACCTCCTGTTTGAGTTTCTTAGTTTTGCTGTGTGGGTTGTTAATTTCTTTTTTCAACTCCTATTACTGCTTAGATAGTAAGGAAAAAGAATGTGAGGAATAAATATTCCATACGTATTTTTTATTATTCACTGATCATTAAGAAATACTGGAGTGTGAAATAACGTATATGATATCGTGTATAACATTACCTTTAACAATATAAATTATATTTTTAAAAATAACATGTAAATGGTCAAGATAAACTTGAAAATGCAGTAAAGTAAAATAAGGAAAACTACTAGTAACCATAGTTTCCCTGTCTCAAACGTGGGGACCAGGTACATGTGAGTTTTAAGTGCACATTGCCGTCCTGGGTGACTTGTCTGTGCGAGCCGGCTGGGCCAGGCTACCACCACCAGGACGGGGACCATTGGTCTTCCCAGGTGGAGTTGTTTCTTGCACCCCCAAAAGACGTGGGGCGCTTGCTCCGCTGATGCCGCCCCCCTTTCCGCTTTGTGTCAGTCTCCTGCCTGGGGCTCTGGGTTGACAGGTAGTGGTGACAGAAAGTGAAAGGCTGCTTGCACCCTGCCCCGGACCGCTTTCCTTGCTCCCTTTCTTCCTGGCAGCATCTGCACTGTGAATTCACTTCTCGGAGGACCAGTCTGTCCAGCCCAGCCTCCCCATGACCTGCAGGCTGCGCTCTAAGCCGCCTCCGCAGTGTGTCATCCTCTAGCCTGCCGGTTTCTTACGGCTCCACTTAGGACACGCCCTGCGCTTTCCTACTGCACTGCCGGCCGGCGCTCTCCCCGCTGCCGCCCTCCCACCCAGCGAAGCCGCCTCCTTCCAGAACCAGCGCGCACGTGCCCCGAACTGGCCAAGGCTCCCTCCTCTGGTTGTCGGCTAGACCCTGAGGTCAGCCTCAGAGCCCGTCCCACGCCAATGTAGCTGTTTTAAGTGGCAGACTCGCCGCTGCTCTGTGGATTCTCCGAGAACAAGAACCCGGTCTTAACATCTCTCCATCTTGAGAGCTTAGCACCAGCCCCCTTGTGCAGGGCGTTTGTAGCTAATGCTTCTGAAGCACTTACATGCCAGGTAGCGCTCTAACTGGGTTTAAACTTATGTGGATTTCATTCTCAAAACAACCCCACGAGGAAGGGGCGTATGTCCCTTTTACAGATGAGGAAATAGGTACTGAAGCAGCTAGTAACTTCTTAGTCACCCAGCTGGTAACTGATAAAGCCAGGATTGAATGCAAAGCCCCCCACACCCCACCCCAGGTGCTGTTTCTTATCTCAGCAAAGAGCTGGATGATGAAGACGTGAAATGACTGGAAGAGAAGGGTCATGTGATAGGTTAAGGGTTATGTGTATCTAATTTATCCAACATATCTGAAGAGTTCAATGTAGCCTAGATATTAATTTCCAACTTACTTAAAAGTCCTTTGTATTTAGTAGATGCTCATGATTCCTTTTGTTTGCTCTCTGTGATGGCAAGATTTTGTTTAAACATTCAGGAATTTAAAAATTTTTTGTTTGAACAAGAACTTAAAAAAACAAAATCAAAGACAATTTTAAATGAATTATCTCCAAAATCAATCATGTATTTTCCCCTCCTGATTAAACAGTTGATGGAACACAACTCAACCTTTTTTGAGTAACTAGGGTCATCATGATTAGCAAGTAGTCTGAGCCTGTGATGTCTTAGGGCTTTAAACATCAGTAGGATTTATGAGCATCTACTAAATACAAAGGACTTTTAAGTAAGATTCCTTAATTACCGTGTAGGCCTAAGATTTGCTTTGCCTTCCTCATCTTTTTTTTTTTAAACTCTTCTCTTTCTGGAAGTTTCTTTGGTCTTGGATATTGTAAATCAGTAGTTGACTACTTCTTGCTCTCCTATTCACCAGGAAGGTGAATTCTGCTTCTAACTGACTTCTAACTGACTATTGTTAGAAGTCACCCTGCTTCTAACTGACTATTGTTGATCAGCTGTGGGGAGATTTGTGCAATCAGTCTTGTTGGTATCACAACTAAAACCCCTCTCCTTGCACTAGCCTCCCGAGGATTGCCAGAGGGGCAGGAGTACTTGGAATGGGAGACACTTCGAGTTCCTCTATCACATGTTTTAAGAAAGAGGACCCTTGCCAAGCCCTATCCATCCTTGGTTTTCTTGGCCTCTGCGGAGTGGGAGGCCACTTGTGACCACCCAGTGGCACTGTCTTCCTAAGTTAGACAACAGGCCAGGTGTCAGTCATGCCTCAGGGTGGCTGGTGGCTGAGGGAAGTCATGTGGTTAATTGCAAGTGACTTGACATGGTCCCTTGGTGCCTGCCAAGGGAATTAAGTATTTTTGTGGTTTGGAAACCTATGGCTTTGACCTTCTGGAGTTTGTTGAGAAACCAAGTCAAGCTACAAGGCTCAAAGTGATCAGAGCCTCCATGCTCCATTTTTCCGTAAAACGTCAGGTTCTTACAGGGTATGCATTAAGAAAACATTTTAAAAGTCATCTCCGTAGAGCCAGTAAAACAAACATAAATGAAGGAGATTCTAGGCTTGGAATTATTCAGGCCTCTAGGTTCATGACCTAGGGCTCAGTGAAAAAACAAAAACAGGGTTAGTAAGGGCATTGATTTTCGTCATTAGTTAGAAAACTTGGCCAAATTGGTCCCTGGGCTTTTGGACCTATGCTGAGTCCCAGCTTTTGCCTTCCTAGCCCAGCTTTGAGTGCAAGCTGGTGTTCACCCTGGGCTCACCTTCTCCACTTGTTCCTTCATGGTCACTAGGCCAGTGTAGGGTCCTGGGCCCTGTTGATAAGCAGCTACACGTAAGAAGTCTGACTATTGTTGATCCTCACCTTCACTGCAAGGAGGCCCAAGGACTCACAATGGGGAGGAGTGCCCTAGGCTGAGGCAGAGATTTGCCTTTGAAATTTCCTCATCTCCAGTATCTAACAAATCACTTTGCATTAACTTATGTGTGTAGTCAAGGAAAACCATGGACATGAAGTCAGATGACCAGGATCCTAAATCTGGTTCTGCCACTTCCTGGTTAGTCCTGGGCCAGTTACTTTATATGAATTTCTGTTTTCATATCTCTAAAAAAACTAGGTTATGATTTCTATATGAGGGGTCTTTGGTTGCAAGCAAGAGAAACTACATCTGGCTAATTTAAATAAAAAGAATTTATTTGAAGCTATGAAGTGGATTACAAATTCCCAGGAACAGCTGGGAAGAAGGCGGCAAGGTACAGGGCAGCTTTAAAGAACCAAGCCACAGGAGCACATGGATCCTTGAGTGGTGTGTGCACTGCGGGGAGGAAGCTTGTTTTTCTACCATGTTTTCCATCTTGAGGCTCTGTGCTCAGGGTTTAGAGGCTAAGGGAAAGGCTTTGGTCAAGCTCAGGCCCAGTGCAGGAGAGGAAAGGAAATCAAGGCTCTGAGCAGAAGAGGAGAGAATGAGTGTCTAACAACCAGAATCCACTGCAAATGCCCCCACCTGCAAACTGCACAAGTGTTTTAACATGATGGCCTCTATCAGGTTTTGTATGTGTTCCTAAGCTGGAAGGGCATGTATTTCTTTTCTCATAATTACTTAGATTTGACATTTGTTAGAGACATTCACTGGTGTCATTCTATAGATTTGTATTAAGCACCTACTAGGAGAGGCCATCTGATACAGAGGGAGGACTACTATAGGTGGATTAGAAGACTTGAGGTCAAGGTCTGACTCCTCTAATGCCTGTCTGTGTTGCCCGTGTCCCCATCTGTAAAAATGGGGTGGAAATACTTGCTCTGTTGGTGCCCCAGCTTGTTGTGAGGATTAAATGAAAACAAATGAAATAAAATAAAATAGTGTCATTGGACCCTTTGAGGAGCTATACAAGTGTCAAATGTTTTTATTATCCTGCATAGATTGTTGCTTCGTGGTAGAGAACAGCAAAGACAACTATTTTTATGCATTTATATGTATACATGTATTTATCATTTGCTTATCTACTTTCATTTTAAGTCTAGAAAGAATTTAATAAATATACAAGTTTTGTTAGCTTGCTTGCAGTCTACCTGTGACTTCAAGATAATTCCTTCACAGTCTAAATGATGACACTAAACAGTGCTCCAAAAGTATTCAGGGTGAGAAAACCCCCTGTGTGGCTGGGGTCAAGAGAGGCCTTGGGAGGAGGTGGTGGGGAGCCGTGTTGCCTAATGTCTTCATACCTATGTTGGGATTAACAAACCCTTAGATAACTCCGGCCGGCAGAAATGTAATGGTGAATCACATATGTAATTTAAGATTTTTCTAGTTAGCCACATTCAAAAAAAGTAAAAAGAAATAGGTGTAATTAATTTTGAGTACACTGTACACATATTTTTGTTTTACCCATTATATGTAAAATAGTATAATTTCAACACGCAGTCAATATAAAAAAAGTTGAGGGGATATTTCACTTTGTTTTGGATACTGTTTTTGAAACTGGTATGTATTTCTCCCTCAAAACAGATCACAACTCCAATTAGCCACAGTTCAAGTAGACGCATGGCTCCCAGATCCGACAGCACAGCCCTAGATGGAATAGGAAGAAGAACAAGGAAGCAGCAGAGGGAGAGAAGGAGTTGCTACTGGAATTTAGTGACTGTGTACTATGGACCAGGCAGGGCCAGGACTAGGATGATGTGTGTGATGGAGAAAAAAATCAGATCCTGTTTTTATTTAAAATTCTGATATTTTGTTCATCATGAATTTTTTCCATTAGTTTTGGTTTAAAAAATGCCTTACAATATCACTGACCTTGATTGCAGAGTGTCTGGGCACCTCTTATGTTTTGCACCGAAGGCAAGCGCCTCAGTGCCTCACCCTAGAGAGACCCTGGTTCCTAATACCTCTTTTTTGGGGGCACTAACCTGAGCCAAACTGAACTGTACATCAAAAACAGGAGCGAACTCTAATTTACTAAGCCTTGGGCATTTATTTTGCTAAATGAAATTTCATCTGAATTCACATTAGGAATAAAAAAAGACATTGGTAAATAAATGGAAGTTCAGACTGAATTGAAGCTCTGAACTGGAAAATTTCAAAATATTTAGGACCAAATCATGACCCAGGAGAGAGTTCATCGGCTTTGATTCCTGGGTCAGGGGTTATTGTAGGGGAAAGAATGAAAATGACTGTTTAGGGGGAAGACTCCATCCTTGGCCTCATTTCCTTCCCACTTTATAGCTTTAATCTCCAGTTTGTAAGGGGTCAGTATCTGCAGTCTCTGTATAATGACTATGGTGCAAATGTTGTATTAAACATAACTTTGCTGCTGAAAGAGAAAGTGTTGCTGTTTAAAGTAGTGCCTATTCTCAAACAATGCTTTTCTTTCTTTTAGGGAGCTCAGAAACAAAGTGGATATTCAGTTTGGAGATAATGGAACAACAATATCTGCTGTTAGCAAAAAGACCTATATTTTTGACCGAAACCAATCTGTTGGAGACCCTACAACTGACTTAATTAGAACATTAAATATTCCTGTATTGGTAGGTAGACATTTTAAGTATCATTGGGGATTTTAGAAGAAAGGAAAAAGCTAAGTGAAAGCTATTGTGGTTTTTACATTTAGGAGCTATTAAGTTTATATTAAAAATACACATATATAAAAAGAAAAATACAATTTTTCCCTTCCCTCTTTAAAGTTGGCTGTTTTTTCTGAGGTCTTTCAAACAAGATCTTTTTAAAAGGTGACAGTGCAAATTCTAGGATTTTTTTTTCACGATCTTGTGCTGTGTATTCGAGGTCTGCATTTGTGCAACTAATTATGTCCCTTGGATTCTTTTGGGTAGCTAATTATTTTTTAAATGTTTACTTGACTCTTGTTTCAGAAATTCTAGCAATAGAATTTGTGTGCCATTTCTTAGTTTAGATTTCTATCTTGGATTTTTAAATTCTCAAAATATGTATTGACCCTTTTCCCCTTTCCAAAGAGCAGAGACTGGGCTGTTGATTACAGCCTGGCATGATTCCAGTGTCCCTGTTTATATGGCAATCCCATCTAATAAAAATACATGAGACCCAGAAAACTTTCCTATGCACCTACACCAACACTCCTCTTCACCTCCGGCTCTAATGCCTAGGTGACCACTACATTTGTAGGGGGACGTTTGTGGTGGACCCAGGACCTGCGAAGTATTAGATCCCACATCTGGCCTTGCCCAGCTGCCTGGCAGTGCAGGGTTTATGAGGTCTCTCTGAGTCGGATCAGGAAGGACGTGGCGCCACCTTGTGGCCAAGAATGCCAATGTGTTTATGAGCGCTTTTCCTCTTGCATCCGACGTGTAAGGAAAACTGGGTGGCAAGTGGGGATGCTAGGCTCACACTTACCAAATGTCAAACTGAGAAAGGACAATAACTGAAGAGGCTTCTTGTACATGTGGACAGAGGAGTTCACTGGCCAATTTTTCAGCTATTTAACCTAAACATTTACATTTAAGTTGGCAGCCCCTTTGCTGAAAAGCAGCGTGAGAGGCGGGTAGGGACGATGCTGTCTGAATTTGCCTGCTCTTTGCAGACTGCCATGAATTGGGCCCAGATACACTTCCTCCGGGAGCTCATCGAAGCGCTGTTGGAGGCCTATCAGCAGACGCTCTTTGTGACGCACACCGTGGATGAATTGCTTTGGGGCTACAAAGATGAGATCTTGTCCCTCATCAACATTTTCAAACCCGACATCTCTCCCTATTTTGGCCTGTTCTATGGGGTAAGTTAATTTTTCTTTTCAGAACCTCTTTATTCAGCTGTGTGAGGGCAGCCCAAATCAGATTGCACGTTGGGTTTCTTCTAGAAGATCAACATTAATCAAAATTCTACATGTCTTGTAGAATATGTGAAAGCTTTCTATTAGGAAAAAAGAAGAACCTCCTGCAGTGTCAGAACTAACTTTGAATGAGCGTAGCTATGAAAAGTATATGGTATGTGTCTATGCCATTAATTAGGTGCAGTCTTTCAAAGTAACATAAATTTAAGTGATCTATGACAAGACTCTGTTGATGACTTGGGAACTAAACCCATGGATCAGCCTGACAGAGACAAATAGAAAACTAAATAGGGATGTAATAATCCCGAGGGATGGGAGCTACTTAGATACTCAGACATGTCAGTTGTGAAAGACACTGGATAATTTGAAACTCTGTGTCCTCCATCTATGATTTATTTTGCTTATAAATGGAATTCTGTGTTGCTCCTTGCAGATTTTTTTTTTTACTTTGGTTTGAAACCAACAATATCAGCATTCAAGTAATTATTATCCAAAGTATATGTTATGCTACCTGAGTTTCAAATGAATTAAAATCAAAAGCAACAAGAAGACCTATAACCTCCACTCCCCACACCCCCAATCCCACTTCCATACAAAAACCTTAAGTAAAATGGATAGCTGGAAGGTTGGTAAATGACAAATTTAAACTCAAGAAGAAGGTGTTAAATCAGGGGCAGGATGGGAGATTGTGATGAATTTCCTCATCTTTTAATTTGTAATTATTCTCTGGCTCTAACTACGGGAGCTCTCCCTCATCAGGTAATCCCTTAGCATCTCATTTCTCTGATGGCAAATTGTGATGATACTGCCCCTGTGCCTTCAGAGGGTTACAAAACTTAAAAACTGCTCAAATAAAGTGATAAACAAAGTTTTAATAGTATCTATGCAAGAGGTGGGGGTCCTAGAAGTCAGATCTCACCAACCCTAAATCCTTCACGGTCGGGGAGCAGACCCAGTAGATGTTCCCTAGGAGGTGCTGTGTGATAGGATCTCAGCTTTCACGGGGCTGGAGGAAGTGCTAATATCTGTTAAGCTGTTGACTAGACCTCCCTTCTAGAAATTATTCAGGAGAACTTCCAATAGAGTGATACAAAAGTTTCCTTAAGGCCCTTTGGGTTCCAGTGGCTTCCATCCTTCTGCCAAGTGTATCCTGTTCCTCATACCTTGGTATTTTTTAGATAACTTTCATTGTATAGCTTGTTTTTTTTGTATTTATATCATTGACTTCATCAGACTTTTAACTAATATCCTTTTCTATCTTTTTAAAGTGTGACTCTCATTTATAGACTGATTAAGAAATTGGCATTTTTTGCTTTCTCAAAGATCCATTGTTTTATTTATTTTTTCTTTTCTCTGCCTTTGTCCTTTGCCTCTCCTTGCAAACACCACTGTATCTCCATAAGTTTTCATTAATGGAAATCCCTGCACCATTGCCCAGTTAGATTAGTATCTTGAGGGGATTCCCCCATCCAGAAAAAGAACATAGGATCAGAGGGCCTGGGTTTGCATTCTGACTTGTTCCTTTTATAACTATGGACTTTTCTGAACCTGTTCCATCATCTGTAATTTGAAACTAGGTTCACACTTCAAAGGTTGCTTTGAAAAGCTAAGTGAGAATGAGAAGTCCATAAAAGTGCCTTGCAGGCTATGAATTGTTAACACATTTTAGGAACCTAATTTTTTCTCTGTCCATGACTGGTCAAAACATGGCCTTGAATTAATATGAATGACTGGCATATCTTACTATCTGGGGAGACAAATAAACTCTATCTAGTGTTGTTAATAAAAGGGCAATATTTTCTAGTTTTTCATCTGCTCTGGCCACACACTAACTCTTCAACCAGTCGCACAAAAGTTCACAGTTGAGCTGTCATTCATTCAAAGACCAGGATAGTTTGTGGGGGTGCTCACCTTCTGCCCACCCCCAACCCCTGCGCCCAGGCCTGGCCTCACACCCTTCCTTCATCCTCCTGGCATCTGCCAGCAGGCCCCTGTGGTACACCGGGCCTGGATGCCTTTCCCACCTGCTCCACTACACATTGTGACTAAGGAAAACAGTACTCCTGGTCATTTTCCTTCAGAGACCAAACGTGAGACCAAGAGATCTCTGAACCTTTACAGATGCAGCCAGAAAAAGCACCGAGCCCTGGGACAGGCTGCTTCTGCTTCACCAGCAGCATGACCAGTCACCAGAAACAACTTGTCCCCCAGACTCAGGAAACGGGACATTTATAAGGGGCCTTAGGAAGGAAAGTTCTTTAAATTTACATTGACTACAGATAAAGAAGGTGGGGTAAGACAGAGTGGGAAAGTCTGGGAATAGGTGGTCCATCCATAGAAGAGGCTAGTGGGTTGGTTGTTGCTGATGGTCAGGTGCTGGTGAAGAGCAGGAGGGGTGCCCTGGTTCTGGGGACCTTCTAGACAATTGCTGAAGTGACTTCATCCAGGAATATCGGGTTTCTGCTTAGCTATGGCCTGTGGCTGCTGGCTCGTTACCTTCCCATGTTTCTCTTCCCCATCCTCCAGTCCTTATGTCACTTAGTTTTAAGATGACTCAGAAATTTTTTCTTATCAGATGAAACGACCAAACAGTCAATGGGAAGGGATGACGTGTGAGAATGGGTAAGATGAGGTGAATGTAGAGTACTGGCACAGAGCCTCTGGGAAAAACGGTCCCGGCTAAATACCAGATGCTCTTATTTGTATAATACAAGGTCAGTCGGTATCTCTCTACCAGCTAATGTTAGGTCCCTCTGTTCCCCTTGGTAGAAGAGAGTTCAAGTGCCTCCCACTGAGTGTGGGCTCTTGGCTGCATAAAATGACAGTTGCTGGAAAGCATCTTCGAGTGGTCAGCCAGTCCATCCAATCCTAACAGAAGGCTGGGTTTTGATTTTATTATACTAGATGTAGGAATATGGTTGTCTTATTCTAAGACCATTTCTCAACCTCCTACAGTAATATGTTCTTGTATCCAGCCCACATTCCTACCCCAGTAACATAAAACTTGCTTAATTCTTGCTTGTTCTCAAACAACAAAAGTTCTTGCAGGAGACAGGGAAGCACTCATGTTCAGTGTCTGATTCTTGGGCAGATAGGAGCTGGGAGAACCCTTTTGAGTTACTGTGAAACATTTAAATGCTGGACCACTTAGCATAGCCCACACATGAGTTAAATGGAGGGCTTCAAAAAGTAACACACATGAATTTTTAAAGGTGGTTCAGCATTTTTTTATGTGGTATTTGAATTTTCTCTAATGTTCACATCTCTGCTCTTAAAGGTAGTCCTTTCTTCTATCTTAAAGTAATGTAAAATTTCGTATGTGGAACACGGCATGACTGTTATGTATATGGACATGTGGATATATTGACATAGTTGGTAAAGTTACAAAAAGAGGAAACCCAGGTAGGCAAAATACATGAAAAGAGAATTCATGAGGGCCATGGGTGTTTTTTAGGCACATAGTGAATGATATGAAAAAGAGTTCAACGTCAGCAAATACAGAAATGCAAAAAGAGATCAGAAACCATTTTTTTGTTCCTCCAATTAGCAAATGTTAGCAGAAGTCATTTGGGAAATACAAACTGATGTATCCTACTGTGTCTACCATGTTCTGGCTAGATGACCTTGAGCAATTTGATATGTAGCAAAATGCTTAAAAATGTTCATGTTCTTTTATCTAGTAATTTCACTTGTAGTGGTCTGTGTGGGAAGCAAAATTACCTAAAAGGTTCTTAGGCATAAAGATATTCATATAACATTATTTATAGTAGCAAAACAATTCAAAACTAAATATCCAATAATAAGAAAATGGTTAAGTAAGTTATTACCACATAATGGTATGAGTCATTAAATTATATCTATAAAGAATTTTTGATAACATGGGAAATACATAAGTAAAAGTTGTGTATATGGATAAAATTGTATGGACATATTACATATGTATGTATTACATATATATATAATATATCAGTTCTATAAGCAAATTTTGTGTAGAAAAAAAACTGAAAAGAAACAGACCAAAATATTAATAGTAGTTCCCATTGATTGGGAGGATGGTGAACAACTTGGTATTTTTTTATGTCCTTCTATGTTTTCTAGTGAGAATTTATTACTTTTATAATCAGAAGAATATTACTTTTATAATCAGAAGAAAAACCCATTTTAAAAAGAAACCATGGAGGAGGGGTTGGGGTGAGTGAGTGGGGAGATCGAGGGGGATAAAGGGGCACAATCATAATCTAAGTTGGTCATGGGGCTACTAGTACAGCATGGAGAATATAGTCAGTGATTTTGTAACATCTTTCAATGTTGACAGACAATAACCACACTAGAAGGTATGAGGACTTAATAACTCAGGCGGCTGTTGAACCACTGTGTTGTAAATTTTAAGCCAATACAAGATTGTTTATCAATGATACTTCAATAATATTTTTAAAAGGAAAAAAAAGAAAGCAGAGCACAAGTACTAGGCATCAACTTATTACCCAAAGGTGCATCTGTGTTAATACCTAAAAATAGGTCAAAGCTCCAAGGACAGCTAAGAGCGATGGAAAGAGAACAGTCTGGTTGTTTCATTGTTCTTCATATATCTATAAAGTGCCTGTCACATAATAAGCATTTAATAATAAACATTTACAGAATGAGAACAATTATAATAATAGTATCAGAATGTATGCACCGTGAGGGCAGCAGTTTGTGTCTGTCTTCTTCACTGATACATCTCTAGCACCTGGAATAATGCTGGACACTGAATAATGGCAGGCACTCAGGAAGTACTTGCTGATACGTGAATGACTACTGTAGCCTAGTGTCTAAGGGGACCAGCTGTGAGCTGTGGGATTACGTAGCCTGGGCTTCAGTCCTAGCTCCACCATTGACTGGAGTGATTTGAGCAAGTTATTTAACTTCTTTTTGCTTCAGATTTCTCAGCTCTACCAGGAGGGTAAAATAGTCCATGTCTGTATTAGTTTTCCATTGCTGCTGTAACAAATGACCAAAAACTTAGTGACTTAAAAACAACACAGATTTATTATCTTAAAGTTCTAGATGTCAGAAGTCCTACAATCAAGTTGTTGTCAGGGCTGGGCTCCTTCTGGAGACTTAAGGAGAGAATCCATTTCCTTAACTTTTGTAGCTTCTAGAAGTAACCCTCGTTTTTCTGACTTGTGGCCCCTTCCATCATCTTCACAGCCAACAGTGGAACATATTCAGTCTCCGTCTGTCCCTATCACCTGTGCTTTCATCACATGTACTATTCTGACTCTGGCCCTCCTCCCTTCCTCTTTGTAAGAGCCTTTGTGATTTCACTGGGCCCATATGCCTACAATAGATACACACAAAAAAATTTTTTTAAAGAGAAATCCAATCACAACACTAAAGAAAACCATCAATAACAAGAGAAGAGTATAAGAGAGGAAGAGGAGAAGGGGGCGGAAGATGGCGGCGTGAGTAGAGCAGCAGAAATCTCCTCCCAAAACCACATATATCTATGAAAATATAACAAAGACAACCCTTCCTAGAATAAAGACCAGAGGACACAGGACAATATCCAGACCACATCGGCACCTGAGAGAACCCAGCGCCTCGCGAAGGGGGTAAGATACAAGCCCCGGCCCCACGGGAGCCGAGCGCCCATCCCCCCAGCTCCCGGCGGGAGAAGAGCAGGCAGAGCGGGAGGGAGACGGAGCCCAGGGCTGCCGAACACCCAGCCCCAGTCATCCGGGCCAGAGTGCAGGGCCCTCGATACTAGGAAAACAGGGCAGCAAGAACAGTGAGCGGGCACTGGAGGCCGGGCGCCGGAGGACATAAGAAAAGTGAGCGACCAATTTTTTTGCTGTTTTGTTTTGACGAGCACTTTTTGGAAGTCTTAAAGGGATAGGGACCCCAATACTAGGGAAACAGGGCAGCAAGACTGGTGAGCAGAGGCCTGAGGCTGGCGCCGGAGAATAAAGAAACACGAGCGGCCACCTTTCTTTTTTTTTCATTAAAAAAATTATTTTTTTTTCAATTTAAATTTTTTGTTTTGTTTTGTTTTGTTTTGGCTGGTGCTTTTTGGAAGTCTTAAAGGGGCAGGGCGGGACACTTAATCCAGAGGTAGGGAATCTGGGGATCTCTGGGCACCCTAACCCCTGGGCTGCAGGGAGCAGGGAGGCCCCTTACGGAGATAAATAGCCTCCTGGCCGCTCCTGCTCCAACGCGACTCCACCACTTTGGAGCAGAGGCCTGAACCAGGCCACGCCCACAGCAACAGCGGAGATAAACTCCATAGCAGCCAGGCAGGAAGCAGAAACCCTGTCTGTGCGCAGCTGCGCAGCACAAGCCACTAGAGGTCGCTGTTCTCCCAGGAGAGGAGGGCCACAAACCAACAAGAAGGGAAGTTCTTTTGGATGTAGAGTTCTATAGATGTCTATTAGGTCCATCTGCTCTACTGTGTTGTTCACTCATCCCAGCTCTGCAAACTATTCCTATCACCATGAAAACGCAAAGCTACAGGCAGACAAAGATCACAGAGACAACACCAGAGAAGGAGACAGACCTAACCAGTCTTCCTGAAAAAGAATTCAAAATAAGAATCATAAACATGCTGACAGAGATGCAGAGAAATATGCAAGAGAAATGGGATGAAGTCCGGAGGGAGATCACAGATGCCAGAAAGGAGATTGCAGAAATGAAACAAACTCTGGAAGGGTTTATAAGCAGAATGCATAGGATGCAAGAGGCCATTGATGGAATTGAAACCAGAGAACAGGAATGCATAGAAGCTGACATAGAGAGAGACAAAAGGATCTCCAGGAATGAAACAATATTAAGAGGACTGTGTGACCAATCCAAAAGGAACAATATCTGTATTATAGGGGTCCAAGAAGAAGAAGAGAGAGGAAAAGAGATGGAAAGTATCTTAGAAGAAATAATTGCTGAAAACTTCCCCAAACTGGGGGAGGAAATAATTGAACAGACCACGGAAATACACAGAACCCCCAACAGAAAGGATCCAAGGAGGACAACACCAAGACACATAATAATTAAAATGGCAAAGATCAAGGACAAGGAAAGAGTATTAAAGGCAGCTAGAGAGAAAAAGGTCACCTATAAAGGAAAACCCATCAGGCTAACATCAGATTTCTCAACAGAAACCCTACAGGCCAGAAGAGAATGGCATGATATATTTAATACAATGAAACAGAAGGGCCTTGAACCAAGGATACTGTATCCAGCACGACTATCATTCAAATATGACGGTGGGATTAAACAATTCCCAGACAAACAAAAGCTGAGGGAATTTGCTTCCCACAAACCACCTCTACAGGACATCTTACAGGGACTGCTCTAGATGGGAGCACTCCTAGAAAGAGCACAGCACAAAACACCCAACATATGAAGAATGGAGGAGGAGGAATAAGAAGGGAGAGAAGAAAAGAATCTCCAGACAGTGTATATAACAGCTCAATAAGCGAGCTAAGTTAGGCAGTAAGATACTAAAGACGCTAACCTTGAACCGTTGGTAACGATGAATTTAAAGCCTGCAATGGCAATAAGTACATATCTTTCAATAGTCACCCTAAATGTTAATGGGCTGAATGCACCAATCAAAAGACATAGAGTAATAGAATGGATAAAAAAGCAAGACCCATCTATATGCTGCTTACAAGAAACTCACCTCAAACCCAAAGATATTTACAGACTAAAAGTCAAGGGATGGAAAAACATATTTCAAGCAAACAACAGCGAGAAGAAAGCAGGGGTTGCAGTACTAATATCAGACAAAATAGACTTCAAAACAAAGAAAGTAACAAGAGATAAAGAAGGACACTACATAATGATAAAGGGCTCAGTCCAACAAGAGGATATAACCATTCTAAATATATATGCACCCAACACAGGTGCACCAGCATATGTGAAACAAATACTAACAGAACTAAAGGGGGAAATAGATTGCAATGCATTCATTCTAGGAGACTTCAACACACCACTCACCGCAAAGGATAGATTCACTGGGCAGAAAATAATTAAGGACATGGAAGCACTGAACAACACAGTAGAGCAGATGGACCTAATAGACATCTATAGAACTCTACATCCAAAAGCAACAGGATATACATTCTTCTCAAGTGCACATGGAACATTCTCCAGAATAGGCCACAAAAAGAGCCTCAGAAAATTCCAAAAGATTGAACTTCTACCAACCAACTTTTCAGACCACAAAGGCATAAAACTAGAAATAAACTGTACAAAGAAAGCAAAGAGGCTCACAAACACATGGAGGCTTAACAACACGCTCCTAAATAATCAATGGATCAATGACCAAATCAAAATGGAGATCCAGCAATATATGGAAACAAATGACAACAACAACACTAAGCTCCAACTCCTGTGGGACGCAGCAAAAGCAGTCTTAAGAGGAAAGTATATAGCAATCCAAGCATATTTAAAAAAGGAAGAACAATCCCAAATGAATGGTCTAATGTCACAATTATCGAAATTGGAAAAAGAAGAACAAATGAGGCCTAAGGTCAGCAGAAGGAGGGACATAATAAAGATCAGAGAAGAAATAAATAAAATTGAGAAGAATAAAACAATAGCAAAAATCAATGAAACCAAGAGCTGGTTCTTCGAGAAAATAAACAAAATAGATAAGCCTCTAGCCAGACTTATGAAGAAGAATAGAGAGTCAACACAAATCAACAGTATCGGAAATGAGAAAGGAAAAATCACGACGGACCCCACAGAAATACAAAGAATTATTAGAGAATACTATGAAAACCTGTATGCTAACAAGCTGGGAAACCTAGCAGAAATGGACAACTTCCTAGAAAAATACAACCTTCCATGATTGACCCAGAAAGAAACAGAAAATCTAAACAGACCAATTACCAGCAATGAAATTGAAGCAGTAATCAAAAAACTACCAAAGAACAAAACCCCCGGACCAGATGGATTTACCTCAGAATTTTATCAGACATACAGTGAAAACATAATACCCATTCTCCTTAGAGTTTTCCAAAAAATAGAGGAGGAGGGGATACTCCCAAACTCATTCTATGAAGCTAACATCACCCTAATACCAAAACCAGGCAAAGACCCCACCAAAAAAGAAAACTACAGACCAATATCCCTGATGAATGTAGACGCAAAAATATTCAACAAAATATTAGCAAACCGAATTCAAAAATACATCAAAAGGATCATACACCATGACCAAGTGGGATTCATCCCAGGGATGCAAGGATGGTACAACATTCGAAAGTCCATCAACATCATCCACCACATCAACAAAAAGAAAGACAAAAACCACATGATCATCTCCATATATGCTGAAAAAGCATTTGACAAAGTTCAACATCCATTCATGATAAAAACTCTCAGCAAAATGGGAATAGAGGGCAAGTACCTCAACATAATAAAGGCCATCTATGATAAACCCACAGCCAACATTATATTGAACAGCGAGAAGCTGAAAGCATTTCCTCTGAGATCGGGAACTAGACAGGGATGCCCACTCTCCCCACTGTTATTTAACATAGTACTGGAGGTCCTAGCCATGGCAATCAGACAAAACAAAGAAATACAAGGAATCCAGATTGGTAAAGAAGAAGTCAAACTGTCACTATTTGCAGATGACATGATACTGTACATAAAAAACCCTAAAGACTTCACCCCCAAACTACTAGAACTGATATCGGAATACAGCAAAGTTGCAGGATACAAAATCAACACACAGAAATCTGTGCCTTTCCTATACACTAACAATGAACCAACAGAAAGAGAAATCAGGAAAACAACTCCATTCACAATTGCATCAAAAAAAATAAAATACCTAGGAATAAACCTAACCAAGGAAGTGAAAGACTTATACTCTGAAAACTGCAAATCACTCTTAAGAGAAATTAAACGGGACACTAACAGATGGAAACGCATCCCATGCTCATGGCTAGGAAGAATTAATATCATCAAATAGGCCATCCTGCCCAAAGCAATATACAGAGTTGATGCAATCCCTATGAAACTACCAGCAACATTCTTCAATGAACTGGAACAAATAATTCAAAAATTCATATGGAAACACCAAAGACCCCGAATAGCCAAAGCAATCCTGAGAAAGAAGAATAAAGTAGGGGGGATCTCACTCCCCAACTTCAAGCTCTACTATAAAGCCATAGTAATCAAGACAATTTGGTACTGGCACAAGAGCAGAGCCACAGACCAATGGAACAGACTAGAGAATCCAGACATTAACCCAGATATATATGGTCATTAATATTTGATAAAGGAGCCATGGACATACAATGGCGAAATGACAGTCTCTTCAACAGATGGTGCTGGCAAAACTGGACAGCTACATGTAGGAGAATGAAACTGGACCATTGTCTAACCCCATATACAAAAGTAAACTCAAAATGGATCAAAGACCTGAATGTAAGTCATGAAACCATTAAACTCTTGGAAGAAAACATAGGCAAAAACCTCTTAGACATAAACATGAGTGACCTCTTCTTGAACATATCTCCCCGGCCAAGGAAAACAACAGCAAAAATGAATAAGTGGGACTATATTAAGCTGAAAAGCTTCTGTACAGCAAAAGACACCATCAATAGAACAAAAAGGAACCCTACAGTATGGGGAATATATTTGAAAATGACACATCCGATAAAGGCTTGACCTCCAGAATATATAAAGAGCTCACACGCCTCAACAAACAAAAAACAAATAACCCAATTAAAAAATGGGCAGAGGAGCTGAACAGACAGTTCTCCAAAAAAGAAATACAGATGGCCAACAGACACATGAAAAGATGCTCCACATCGCTACTTATCAGAGAAATGCAAATTAAAACTACAATGAGGTATCACCTCACACCAGTAAGGATGGCTGCCATCCAAAAGACAAACAACAACAAATGTTGGCGAGGCTGTGGAGAAAGGGGAACCCTCCTACACTGCTGGTGGGAATGTAAGTTAGTTCAACCATTGTGGAAAGCAGTATGGAGGTACATCAAAATGCTCAAAACAGACTTACCATTTGACCCAGGAATTGCACTCCTAGGAATTTACCCTAAGAATGCAGCAATGAAGTATGAGAAAGATCAGTGCACCCCTATGTTTATCGCAGCACTATTTACAATAGCCAAGAATTGGAAGCAACCTAAATGTCCATCGATAGATGAATGGATAAAGAAGATGTGGTACATATACACAATGGAATACTACTCAGCCATAAGAAAAGGGCAAATCCAACCATTTGCAGCAACATGGATGGAGCTGGAGGGTATTATGCTCAGTGAAACAAGCCAAGCGGAGAAAGAGAAATACCAAATGATTTCACTTATCTGTGGAATATAAGAACAAAGGAAAAACTGAAGGAACAAAACAGCAGCAGAATCACAGAACTCAAGAATGGACTAACAGGTACCAAAGGGAAAGGGACTGGGGAGGATGGGTGGGTAGGGAGGGATAAGGGGGGGGAGAAGTAGCGGGGTATTAAGATTAGCATGCATGGGGGGGTAGGAGAAAAGGGAGGGCTGTACAACACAGAGAAGGCAAGTAGTGATTCTACAACATTTCCTATGCTGATGGACAGTGACTGTAAAGGGGTTTATAGGGGGGACCTGGTATAGGGGAGAGCCTAGTAAACATAATATTCGTCATGTAAGTGTAGATTAGTGATACCAAAAAAAAAAAAAAGGGCAGTTCCTGTGTGGTAACCTCCAATGAGTTCTACGCAAGAGTATAAAGGGCATATAAAAGTGTAGGCAAAGGGTCTGTTTGTGTTTATACAGAGGACCTAATCCTAATTTGGCTACCCCAAAAATGAACTAAGATACGATATGAAAAAGGACTTCCAACATCTGCACTCTCTGGAAGACTCATGCCAGAAGATGATCATCAAAAAACCCCAACAAAGATCCACGCACTGCTACAGCTGTAGATGCACTCATCCCACCAGCTCCTGGACTTGCCATGGGAATGAGGAAGGAGATATCTAAGCTGGCCTGTGCATACAGTAAAACAACAAATTTGACTGGATCTATACTGTTGGAACTCAACCAAGAATTAGGAGAAGTGCAAATTGTAGCGCTCCAAAATCTTACACCTACAGACTATTTACTGTTAAAAGAACATAAGGGATGTGAACATTCCCCAGGAATGGGTTGTTTTAATTTGTCTGATTTCTCTCAGACTGTTCAAGTTCAGTTGGACAATATCCACCATATCATAGATAAGTTTTCACAAATGCCTAAGGTGCCTAACTGGTTTTCTTGGTTTCACTGGAGATGGCTGGTAATTACAGGTATGCTTTGGTTATGTAACTATACTCCTATTATGTTAATGTGTGTGCGCAATTTAAGTAGTAGCTGAAAACCTATACATGCTGAAGTTACTCTACAAGAAGATATGTCAAAGAAATAATCAATCTTCCCAGGTTTTCTGCCGCCTGCTACTTCTATAGCTTTTCTTCCTTCCTAATTACAACCCTTAAATAGAATTCGTGCCTCATATCAAATTTACCGAGTATCATAATTCTTCCAAGTGGTAAAGATACCTCAAGACAAATGCTGGGCATAGAAGCCACAGGGCATAAATATGCAAAGAAATAAAAAGCTAACCATTTCAAACAATAAGGCTTCTCTCTCATTTACCAACTTTACATTTCCCTGTATGGCCCCGGAAGATGACTGGTTTGCCAGAGACGGGTAAGATTCCTCAAGGGAGGAACAACCTAAGACAGGCACAGTCGCAGGGGGGTAATCAGGTGAGAAATTGGGGATCAACAGAGGTGAGGCTTAGAACCTCACCCTCCCTGTTCTGAGAGAAATCTCTGCATACGTGGATGTTTTATTGCCCTTGTCTAGCTTGGATTAACCCATAGTCTACAGGCACACACCTGATCATCTACATTTGCTCTCTTACAACACTAAACTATGTTTTCTACCTTTATCTTGTATCTACCTACCACTTCAGCATTTTATTAAAAATAATAATAATAAAGAGTGAAATGTGTTATCCACATATAAATCAAGTATAAAAATCAAATGAGTATTCATATTTGAACTGACTGTTTATAGTTCATAATGCATGAGCAAAACCGAAGGTTTCTGTGATGACTGCCCTTGTACTGTTCACCATGTAAGAACTTATTCACTATGTAAGAATTTGTTCTCCATGTAAGAACTTGGTTGTTATGCCTCAGAAGATTGGAGACTGACGAAAATTAGGCTTGGGGTGGATTAATGATTGTGCATTGAGCATTGACTCCCGTATACAGAATTTTATTGTTGTTAACAACCATTTGATCAATAAATATGAGAGATGCCCTCAGAAAAAAAAAAAAAAGAAAGTACACACTTCCAATGGTAAAATAATAAGTAACCGGGATGTAATGAATATAGTCAAGATATTGTAACAGCTTGGTATGGTGATAGCTGGTACCTAGAATTGTCATGTATATAAATGTTGAATCACTATATTGTACACCTAAAACTCATGTAATGTAATACTGTGTGTCAACTACCCTTCAATAAAAAAAAAAAAAAGAGAGGAAGAAAGGAACAGAGAGGAACTATAAAAACAGCTAGAAAACTATTAATAAAATGGTAATAAGTCCATATCTATCAATGATCACCTTAAATGTATATGGACTGAGTGCACCAGTCAAAAGACATAGAGTGGCAGAATGGATAAGGGAACAAGATGCATCTATATGCTGCCTACAAAAGACTCATTTCAGATCCAAAGACATACACAGACTAAAAGTGAAGGGATGAAAACAGGTATTTCATGCAAACAATAGGGAGAGAAAAGCAGGTGTTGTAGTGCTTGTATCAGACAAAATAGATTTCAGAATAAAGAAACTAATAAGAGACAAAGAAGGACATTACATAATGATAAAGGGTTCACTCCAACAAGAAGATATAATCATTATAAATATCTATGCACCCAACATAGGAGCACCTACGTATGTGAAACAAATACTAACAGAATTAAAGGGGGAAATAGAATGCAACACATTCGTTTTAGGAGACTTCATTGGGCCTACACAGATAATCAAGGAGAATCTCCTCATCTCAAGATCCTTAACTTAATCACATCCGCAAAGTCCCTTCTGCTGTGTAGCGTAGGGTATTCACAGGTTCTGGGGATCAGGATGTGGACATATTTCGGGGGGATGTTATTCTGTCTACCACACTATCTTAGGTGTTAGTTGTGAGGTTTTCATGAGATAATGCATACAAAAATGTTAGACCAGTGCCCAGAATATTATAAACACTCAATAATTATTAGCTCTTACTATTTTATCATTACAGAGGAGCTAGAACCTGTGCTATTTCCTAGTACCATTCCTAGATAAAGAATTTATAAGAATGTCCAGAGTGTGTGTGCCCTTAAAAGGTGTAACTTAGAACATACTACTGAAGAAAACTTAATTGAAAATGGGACTCCATTAATAACACTTGCTTCTAGTACAGCTATTGTGTAGTTGGGTCTTGGCCCTGGACTTATGCTTTCTTATTTTTTATTATTGAGATACAATTCACTTACCATAATGCCCACTATTTTTAAGTGTACAATTTAGTGGTTTTTAGCATATTCGCAAGGCTGAGCAACTACCACCACGATCTAATTCTAGAACATTTTCACCATCCTCCCCCAAACACTCACATACATACTAGCAATCACTTCCATTCCCCACTCCCACCAGCCCCTGGCAACTCCTAATCTACTATCTGTCTCTCTGCATCTGCCTGTGAATCCATGGGATGTTTTTTGTTGTTGTTCAGAGGTTGATAGGTGTTTTGGTTTCCTCTTTTTGCTTTTGTAAAGAGAAAAGGTTGTGCTTTTTGCTTGCAACAAAACCTAAGTAAAGCCTCTCCCTGCCCAGCCTCTCTCCTGCCCTTGGGGGTGCTGGAGGGCAGGAGCTGGCATTCTGTGTGCGGAGCTTCCTCAGAGCCAGAGAGGAAGGGCACTCAGGAATGGAGTTTGACTTTGTTATGCAAAAAATAAAATAAACTCAGCACACATGCCTGCTATACAGATGGGAGCCACAAGGTACCACCTCTGATTTGGAGCCACCTCTGACAGATGACATTCATATGCAAATTGGAATTCTTATATTATGGACATTCATATATATATATAATTGATATATATATGGATAATTCATATATAAATGGAATGATACAATATATGGCATTTGTGTCAGGCTTCTTTTGTTCAGGAAACCAAAAACTAATCCATGTTGTAGCATGTATCCACACTTCATTCCTTTTTATGGCTGAGTAATATTCCATAGTGTGGATATATTGCACTTTGTCCGTTCATCAGTTGATGGATATTTGGGTCGTTTGTACTTTTTGGCTATTAATGCTGCTGTGAACATTTATGTACAGGATTTTGTATGAACATTGAATATATGCCTTGGAGTGGAACTCTCTTGGGTATGTAAATAGTGGAATTCTGAGTGATATGGTCATTCTGTGTTTAACTTCTTGAGGAACTGCCAAACTGTTTCCCACAGCAGCAACACCATTTTACATTCCCTCCAGCAATGTACGGAGGCCCCAGTTTCTCCACATCCTCACCTAAGCTTGTTAATCTTCCTTTTTTTAATTGCCATCCTATTGTGTGTTTGTGGTTTTTGATTTGCATTTCCCTAATGGATAATGATGGTAAGCATCTTTTCATATACTTATTGGCCATTTGAATATTTTCTTTGGAGAAATGTCTCTCCAGATCCTTTGTCTGTTATTTAATTAACCTCATCCTTTTTAAAACCATAAAGTAATAATATGGTTAATACTGTGTTTAGCAAAAGGGTCACTCTATCTCCTAGCTCTGGTGCAGTTTCATGTAGCAGTTATGCCCAACTAGGTCAGTTTCATGAAGATTAAATTTGTCATCATACCAGTTAGGGTTCTCCAGAGAAACGGAATCAGTGGGAGATACCTATCTGTATCTATCTTTTAAGGAATCGGTTTATGCGGTTGTGGGAGCTGACAAATCTGAAATCCGTAGAACAGACTGGCAGGCTGGAAACTCAGGCAGAATTTTTGTGTTGCAGCCTTGAGAATTCCTTTTTCTCCAGGAAACCTCAGATTTTATTTTTAAAGCCTTCAACTGATTGGAGGAGCCCACCCACATTATCAGTGGTAATCTCTTTTACTTTAAGTCAACTGGTTGCAAATGTTAATCACATCTGAAAAATACAGCAACATTTAGACTAGTGTTGGACCAAACTGAGCACCATCGCCTAGCCAAGCTGACACGAAAATTAACCATCACAGTTATTTAAATGATCCGTATTCACTTATTTTCAGAGAAATGGGACTGATGATGGAGACTATGTTTTTCTGACTGGAAAAGACAATTACCTTAACTTTTCAAAGATTGTGGAATGGAATGGAAAAACGTAAGTCTAACGATTTATCAGTGTAATTATTTTTTAAAATTTTGTCTAAACTGAATGTCCACTTATGCATTATTTCAAAAAAACTTTAGCACCCTTATTTTTTGGATGAAAAATCTATTTATATGTAACTATTTTTATAATTACTGTTTAACGAGTCAAGATTGGGGCAGTGCACTTTACAAAGTAAGTACTAGTGATTTGTGGATTTATCATGGATAGGCATGAATTACAAGCCAGAAAAAATGTCACAATTCCACTTAGTCATTGAAAAATTGTGCAACTGCAGGACAAATACTTTGCAAACCAGTACTTGTTTTCTGGGGAGGGAAGAGGTTCTCTTTTTAACATAGTATAGTGACTCTGGATTTTGGGGGTATTTTTCCTTAAAGATGAAGTACATTTGAGTTCAGTATTACAGCATTTCAAAATATTTCAAAAAATTTTATTTCAATATAACTTAAACTACTAAAGGAGCTGGGGCAGCTTGCAATAAAGCTACATTTAAGACAAGATAATTTTGTTTTAAGTCAGGGAAATTGGAAACCTTGGAAAGAAAGTCTTCAGTCTCTGACGTAAGAGAAGTTCTGTTCTTGAGCATTAAATTTACTTCTAAGCTTGGTAAACTTTCTTAGGTTTTGCATATTTTAAACTGATGTAGAAGAGAGGGGAGCCCTCTATACTGTCTTCACAACTTCTCTGCAAATCTCAAACTGTAAATGAAAAATTGATTTAAATTTTAAAAAGCCTGTGTATCCATGTACATAAACGTATACTGGTGCATGCATGTGCGTATGTCCACCCTCCACACCAAAATATATAAGAGCCTGAAAGAATATATAAGAAACTGTTAACACCCTCTGGAGGGAGAATTGGATGATTGGGGCACTGGGCACAAGGGAAATTTGCTTGTAAACAGGATATAGCTGGATTTTGTTTTAAATACAATCTGGTATTTTCTTTCCAGTCTTTTAATAGGAGATTTTGATCCTCTCGTGTACATATTATAATACTGATGTCTTTATGGTATAATGATATATTGCTTAATGTATTTGGACTTTTTTTTGGTTTGTGTCCATTCTATCCTTAGATTTTTATGATTTATGTTCAACAATATTTTCCTAACCAAAATTGAAAAGCTGTCTCTTCTCCTTCTAAACAAGACAATAACTTTAGCCATTCTTACCATACACACACACACACACACACACACACACACATCTTCCGTACTATTCTTGTCAACAGCTTGTGTCACCTTCTCAGGAAGCCAAATACAAGTAAAAAATGTTTCTATCGTTAGATACTTCCTAAATGTACCAATTTATTCTACTAATTTTCCCCCTTATTACATCTTCCCCCAGGGTGTGGTTTCCTTCTTGCTGAAGATAATCCCTTGGTATAGGGCTTCTCACCCAGAGGCAGTGCTGCACACCCAGGAGACATTGGCTTCGTCTGGCCACATCTCTGCTCTTCATGGCTGCAGGGGTGGGGGCGGGGTGTATGCTGGAGCCTACTGGGCAGAGACCAGGGATGCCTGTACACGACACACCCCCACAGAGAATCATTGGGCTCAAAATGTTAATTGGTCAAGAAACCCCACTTTAGTAGTTCTTTCAGTAATGACTGTGGGTGGCAAATTTTCCTAGGCTTCACACATTTCAAAATATCTACATTTCACTCAGTTTAAAATTATTTATTTGGGTATAGAATTCTGAGTTGACAGCTCAAAATTATGAATATATTACTCCACTGATTTTCAATGTCTTTTTCCTTGTCCTTTGGCGGTTTTACTACAATATATCCAGAATTGAATTTATTTTGACTTATCCTGTTTGGCCTTTGGGGTATACTTTCAATGCAAGGCCTGATATTTTTCTTAAATTTTGGAAAACTTTAGCCATTATCCTTTAATTTACTGCTTCTCTATTATTTTCTCTATTCTCAACTCCTCCCACACCCCGCAGAAAGCTGTTCAACATTTATTGAAGCCTCTTTCTCTACTCTCTGTATCTTAGTCCTTTAATTTTTAATTTTTCTGAGCTTACATTTGTGTAAATTCCTTAGGACCATCTTCCAGTTAACCAATTCTCTCTCCATTATGTGTAGTCTAGAGTTTTATATATATTTTTTCTTTCAGAACTCTTGTAATTCCCAAGATTTCTGTTACTCCTTTTTTGGATCTCTCTACTCTTGTTTGATTCTTTCCCCTGTATTTTTAAAAATAATATACCATCAGTTTCTAAGGATGTTATTCTTTCATTTGTCTCTTTGAAGATACTAAACATATTTTATATAAAATGTTGCCAAATTGTTCAATTATTTTCACTTCTTCTAAGAAAGTAAATTCATCTTCTTATTGTTGATTTTGTTGCCTGTCTCTTAGCTTAAGTTTCTTTCATTAAAAAAAATGTAGAGTTGCAGAATTATTTTAGTTGGGAAGTGAGTCTATTATATCTGTGTGTGTGTGTCTGTCCTCTTAGCTCTCCCTGTGTAGCAGTTTTGCAGCTGCCTCCATGTAGCCCACCTGGAGCCTCCAGTTGAAAACGAGTATACATGGGTGGGCCTCCTCCCCCACATCCCTGGGGGTCATCACAGACTCAGCCAAAGAGTCAGCAGGCATCATGACTCAGGATCTGTTTGTGAGGCCGTGTCCAGGGCTTCCTGCCTCCCCTGACACATAACTCATACATGTCTTACTCCAGACAGCAGGTGGAAGCTACTTTCTTTGGCCTCTACCTGCTAGTACCTGACTTCAAGTGCTTGGTGGACCATGTTTAATGCTTATTAACCTCAGGAGCTCAGTTCTTCTTGTTCCAGATCTGCAATTGTGTGGGCCAGTAGCTTTAGCCTGGCTCATCACTGCATTTATCATCTTTTCATTGTCTAAGGAGATGTATGTTGATTTTGAGAATAGTGTAGACCTTCTAAATGTTCTCTTCTTGTATTACTATCAATGAATGTTCCATATTTTTACTTTGGAGAGGATTCAATTCATAAACTTGGAGTGCCATCATGACCAGAAGTCAGCAGGATTACTATCCATTGCCCATTCTTTCTTTTTTTTTTTTTGCATGAGTACCATTATTTTTTTAATTGATTAAAAAAAAAACCCACTATCTCAACTGCTTTTTTTAGTTAAGTATGAAGTTGATTTGGTATTAAGCTTTCTTGTGATACAAGAGAGGTCCTCTGTTAATTTTGGAACAGAGAACTATCCAGAGCTCGTTGATCAGCAGACTGGCTCTGAACAAGGCTATTGTTAATGCTAAATTTGATCTCTGCTTTAAGAAAATTACTATTTAGTAGAGGTTATTTCTAAACCTCTGTCTAGGGTACTCTTTTTGCAGGAATGAAAGAGGGATTTTTGGCTATTGCCTCTATCAGAATTGATCCATGGATCAGGTACCCACTTTCCCCGCTCTGAATCCAACCCCTAACCAGTATCAGCCTTGTGTCTGCATATGAGTAAGATTCTGTGTATAGCCAGCTCCCAGTTAAATCTTTAAAAGTCCTGACTATTAAAAAAAATCTAAAATCAAATTCAGTAGTCTTGACTTTTCCTTGTACTTATCAATTACAGGTCACTTGACTGGTGGACAACAGACAGTTGCAATATGATTAATGGAACAGATGGAGATTCTTTTCACCCATTAATAAGCAAAGATGAAGTCCTTTATATTTTCCCATCTGATTTTTGCAGGTGAGAACTTTAAAATAAATTATTTGCAATACCACCAGAAATGTGAGGAATATAAGTAGCTACACTCATTGGGCATGGATATTTATGCTTAATCAGTGATGAATGCTGAAGGCATATTGCAAGACAATGTAACGTCTTTACATTTCAGCATGCACTCTGGAGCCTGGCTGCCTTAGTTTGGTTTGAATACTGGCCCTGACACTTTTGAAGGGCCGTTTGGCAGTGTTTCATAAAGCCAAAGACATGCAAACTCTGTAATGCTGCACTTTTGTTCTGTGTAGATTCCTGGCCTGAAAAAGTCTTGTGGTATATACAGAAAATTTCATTGCGACATTGTTTGTAGTAGTGAAAAATTAGAAGCAATCTAAGTGCCTATTAAAAGGACAGTTTAAGTAAATTGTGGTGTATTCATATGATGGAGTATCATATAGGACTTAAAATACAAGAACCAGAGCTATGTGTATTAGTGTAATCAATCAATAATGTAAAGTTGAATGAACAAGCAAATTACAGAAACGATATGATATACTCTTTACATAACATTTAAAAATAGCGAACAGTGCCACCCATTCTTATGAGTCTTATGAATATACACATGCGGAAACGTATAAAGACCTGTATGGCAATAATAAACCCCAAACTGGGATAGTGGATGCCTCTAGGAACACAGAGAAGGATGCATTCAGGAGTCTAATACAGACAGCTTCAGTGGTATCCAGGCTATATTTTTTCATTTATCTGAGGGATATTTGTTATAAAAGGTATTTATTGTAATGTTTTCTCTATTTTTCTGTTTGGCTTAAATAGTTCATTTTAAAAATGCTCTAGCAGTGGGATGTGAAGGAAGGCAACTTCCATGTCATTCACAGCCCTTCAAGAGACAAAACCCACCTCTGGTTCAAAGATGAAAAGTGAGGCCCAGAAAGCAATTCCCCTCCACTTTCAAATGAAGGGCTGAAGGATCAGCTAAGACAATGTATGTGAAGGTGCTGTGTCTGTTACTCAGCTGCTAGGCAGAAATAAGGGTGCTTGGTATAGGGCTGCCAGGGTGGGCCACTGTCTGAAACTCAGTAAAGACTAAAGGCAGAATTATGTCACACTCCATTGAAATAAACAAGTAAGGCAATATATGGTAACTTCTTTGTTTGGGGGAAATGGGTATCAAAGTACGTATCTCATCAAGTATCTGTCTAATGGGGCACTTTCAGGTCCTTAGGAATCTACCAGGCCAAGCCCTTTGCCCCCTTTTCTGCTTTGCTTTGCCTGTGCTTCACCCCCACTTCCCTTCCTTTGCTTCTTCTTCACCCTCACCAGCCTAGATGGCTCTTCTTTCTCTTCCAGTGTGAGTCTTCATTCTCAGTGTCATCATCTTAATTTTCTACACACATTATATTTTCTTTTTCTTTGCCTTGTTTGAATATAACCACAGTTGGTGCCTCTTAAACATCTTTCATTACAATTCATCTTCTACTGTATTACACATTGAGTACGTTGAGCACCTTTCAAGCTTTTTTTGGCATCTTCATTTTCCCTTTACCCAGTAAGCTTTAGCCATGTCGTACCTGAGAACTGTTGCTAACTATGATTTGGGGCAGATTACACTGACTAGAGCCCACGCTGACTTTTTATTCTTACTTCCTAACAGGTCCGTGTATATAACTTTCAGTGACTTTGACAGTGTAGAGGGACTGCCTGCCTTTCGCTATGGAGTGCCTAAAGAAATACTAGCCAATACCTCAGAAAATGCTGGCTTTTGTATACCTAAAGGAAACTGTCTGGGCTCAGGAGTTTTGAATATCAGCATCTGCAAGAATGGTAAGAGCTCAGAGGGGAAATGATTATAAGAGGCAGAATGGTTGCTCTTCAGCAAAGAATGTTATCTGCCCAAGTGAAAGAACAGTTCTGACTTTTCAGGAATGTTTTGTATATGGCTATAGAATGTCTGAAAAATCATTGGCTTTTTAAAAAATTGGGGTATAATTGACATATATTAGCTTCAAATGTACAACACAATGATTCAGTATTGGTATATACTGCAAAATGATCACCACAGTAAGACTAATTACTGCCCATCACCATACATAGTTAAAAAAAATTTTTTTCTTATAATGAGGATTTTTGAGATCTACTCTTTTGGCAGATTTCAAGTATGCAATACAGTGTTATTAACTGCAGTCACCATACTGTACATTACATATCCAGGACTTATTTATTTTATAACTGGAGGTTTCAGTCTTAAGATCACCTTCTCCCATTTTGCCTAACTCAACCTTCCTGCCTCTGGCAACCATTGATTTGCTGTTGCATGGTTTATTGTTTTGTTATTTTTAATTCCTCATATAATTGAGATCATAGGCATTTATCTTATTTTGTCTAACTTATTTCACTCAGCATAACTCCCTCAAGGTTCATCCATATCATCACAAATAGCATGATTTCATGCCTTTTTATGGCTGAATAGCATTTCAGTGTGTGTGTGTGTGTGTGTGTGTGTGTGTGTGTGTGTGTGTGTGTGTGTGTCCATGTCCATTTATCCATTCATCCATCAATGGACACAGGTTGTTTCCATATCTCAGCTGTTGAAAATAATGCTGCAGTGAACATAGGGGTGCATGTATCTTTTCAAATTTGTGTTTTTGTTTTCTTTGGATAAATACCCAAGAATTGCTGAATCATATGGTAATTCTATTTTTAAATTTTTGGAAAAACTCCACATACTGTTTTCCGTAGTGGCTGCACCAATTTATCTTCTCACCAGTGCATAAGGGGCCCCTTTTTAAACCATATCCTCCCAGTATTTGTTATTTCTTATCTTTTTGATATTAACCATTCTAAGAGGTGTGAGGTGATACCTCCTTGTGGTTTTGATTTATATTTCCCTAATGATTAGTGATGTTGAACATCTTTTTCATGTACCTGTTCACCATCTGTATGACCTCTTTGGAAAAATGTCTTTTGGACCTTCTGCCTATTTTTTAATCAGAGTATTTAGTGGTTTTTTTTTGCTGGGGCAGTTGCTACTGAGTTATGTAAGTTCTTTACGTATTTTTGATATTAGCTTTTTATCAGATATATGATTTGCAAATAATTTTCTCCCATTCAGTAAGTTGCCTTTTCATTTTGTGGATGATGTCATTTGCTGTGCAGAAACTTTTTAGTCTGATGGAGTCCCACTTATTTTTGCTTTTGTTGCCTTTGCTTTTGGAATCAGATCCAACACTCTTTGTAAAGACTGATGTCAAGGATCTTACTGTGTTTTCTACTAGGAGGCTAATGGTCTCAGGTCTTGTGTTTAAGTCTTTAATCCATTTTGAGTTAATTTTTGTGTATGGTATAAGAAGTAGTTTCATTCTTTTGCATGTGGCTGTCCAATTTTCCCCAGTACCATATATTGAAGAGACTGTCCTTTCCTCATTATACAGTCTTGGCTCTTTTGTTGTAAATTAACTGGCCATATATACATGAGTTTATTTCTGGGCATTCTATTCTGCTCCATTGATCTGTGAATCTGTTTTCTGCCAATACCTTACTGTTTTAATTCCTATAGCTTTGTAATATAGTTTGAAGTCAGGTTGCATGATGCTTCCAGCTTTCTTCTTCTTTCTCAAGATTCTTTGGCTATTTGGGGTCTTTTGTGGTTCCACACAAATTTTAGGATTATTTGTTCTGTTTCTGTGAAAAATGCCACTGGAATCTTTTTAGGGCTTACATTGAATCTTTAGATTATTTTTGATAGTATAGATATTTTAATGACATTAATTCTTCCAATCCATGAGCATGGAATCTATTTCCATTTATTTGTGTCTTCAATTTCTTTCATCAATGTTTTATAGTGTTCAGCGTACAGGTCTTTTACTGCCTTGGTTAAATTTATTCCCAGGTATTTTATTCTTTTTGGTACTATTGTAAATAGGATTTTCTTAATTTCTCTGATAGTTTATTAGTGTATAGAAACAACTGATTTTTTTTGTATATTGCTTTTGTATCTTACAAATCGACTGTATTAGTTTATTATTTCTAACAGTTTTCTGATGGAATCTTTAGGGTTTTCTGTATATATAATGTGTCACCTGCAGATAGTGACAGCTTTACTTCTTTTCCAGTTTGGATGCCTTTTGCTTCTTTTTCTTGTCTAATTGCTCTATCTAGGTCTTCAATACTCTGTCAAATAAAAGCAGTGAGAATGGACTTCCTTGTCTTGTTTCTCATTTTAGAGGTGAAGCTTCAGCTTTTCACTGTCAAGTATAATGTTAGCTGTGGTCTTGTCATATATGGCCTTTATTATGTTGAGTATGTTCCTCTCTACCCACTTGGTTGAGAGTTTTTATCAGAATGGGTGTTGAATTTTGTCAAATACTATTTCTGCATCTATTGAAATGATCATTTGATTTTTATCCTTTACTTTTGAATGCTTTGGAAGTGTTCCCTCCTTTTCAGTTTTTTGGGAGAGTTTGAGGATTGGTATTAATTCTTCTTTGACTGGTGGAATTCACCAGTGAAGCCATCTAGTTCTGGGATTGTGTTTGTTAGGAGGTTTTGGATTACTGACTCAATCTCCTTATTAGTAATTGGTCCAATCAGATTTTCTATTTCTTCATGATTCAGTCTTGGAAGGTTACATGTTTCTAGGAATACATTTCTTCTAGGTTGTCCAGTTTGTTTATAGTAGTTTCTTATAATCCTTTCTTTATCTGTGGTGTTGGTTGTAACTTCTCTTTCATTTCTGATTTTATTTATTTGAGCCCTCTGTTTTTCTTGGTGAGTCAAGCTAAAGGTTTGTCATTTTGTTTATCCTTTCAAAGGACCAGCTGGTAGTTTCATTGATCTTTTCTATTGTCTTTTTAGTCTCCATTTCATTTGTTTCCACTCTGATCTTTGTTATTTCCTTTCTTCTACTAACTTTGGGCTTCATTTTTTCCTTCTTTTAATTAATTTCTAGTTTCATTATAGTCAGGAAAAAAATGCTTGTTATGATTTCAATCTTTTTAGATTTATTAAGACTTGTTTTGTGGCCTAACATATGATCTATCCTAAAGAATATTCCTTGTGCACTTGGAAGAATGTATGTTCCACTGCTTTTGGACAGAATGTTCCATACATATTTGTTAAGTCCATATGATTTAATGTGTCATTTAAGGCCAGTGTTTCCTTATTGATTTTCTGTCTGGATGATCTTTATTGATGTAAGTGGGATATAAAAGTCCCCTACTACTATAGTTTTGCTGTCTATTTCTCCCTTTAGATCTGTTAATATCTGCTGTATATATTTAGATGCTCCTGTGTTGGGTGCATAAATACTTACAAATGTTACATCCTCTTGTTGGGTTGACCCCTGTACGTATATATAATGCCCTTTTTTGTCTCTTGTTAGTCTTTGTTTTAAAGTCTATTTTTTATGATATAAGTATAGCTATCCAGCTTTCTTTTGGTTTCCACTTGCATGGAACATCTTTTTCCATTCCTTCACTTTCAGTCTGTGTCTTTATGTCTGAAGTAAGTCTGTCATTGGGAGCATGTAGATGGGTCTTGGTTTTTTATTTATTCAGCCATTCTGTCTTTTGATTAGTGCATTCAGTCCATTTACATTCATGGTAGTTATTCCTAGGCGTGTACTTATTGCCATTTTATTAATTATTTTCTGGTTGTTTGTAGTTCCTCTGTTCCTTTCTTTTCTTGCTCTCTTCATTTGTACAAAGCTTTTTCCTGTGTTTTTTACTGGGCAGTAGTTTAGAGATCTTAATAGTAATAATGACTCATGTTTACACTGGTCACTGTTTAGCTAGTCATGGTTCTAAGTGGATTACATCATTAATGCATGTAAAGCATTAACTAATTTCATGATCAAAACAATGCTAGGAGAGAAAGTGGAGAACTTCATAATAAAAAAAGTACATATCTTGGTAAAGATTCTAAACAGTTTTATACCCTGACCACAAATTTCCCAGTAGTTCTTAATGTCAGAGCACTCTTAATCATGAGTGAGCCACTGCTTTTCATGAATGAGGCAGAACTATCAGAAGATTCCACTTTGCAGTAGTCAAACCTCATGCTATAGTCCTTTTCCTCTTACTTATTATGTATTCCCAGATGTGGACTGAAAAATTAAACTCACCAGGATTGTTATCTAATAGCATTTTGAATTCCCCAGAGGAACATTTGGGGTAGTGGGATGAGTGAGTGTTCTGGAGTCAGGCAGATCTGGGTTTGAATCCTACTCTGCAGGACTCAAGCAGACAAAAGCATTTTCTTCATCTTGAAGACTAATTTTAACAGTCATATGTTGCATAGTTATTCACAGTAGCCTTGTTCGATAGACATCCAGTGGCCTCTTTTTCTAGTTGTGGAAACCAGGGCCCAGAGAGGGAAAGTGATTTTATAAAGTCTTGTCTCTGATGGAACCACTATAGGAATTTAGAGTGCTCCCATATGGGTACTGCGACTCCTCTTAGGCTACAGTACACCCTTAAAGTTTCTCTTGAGAAACTTTGTAATGTCCCTCTCTTGATTAAAGTTTTTCCTTTACTCCTGAATAAAGTGATGTACTAACTTTTTCCCCCTTATCTAACTGGTTTGAAAATGTCCTTTCAGTGTAAGTCTGAGGTCGGCAATATACCTCCCTATCCTTGTCTGATGGGTCAGTAGCTCCCAAACCTGGCCTTGCATCAGAATTATTGGGAAAATCATTAAAAATGTATGGGACCCACATACTTGGCCCTAGAATATTTTTAACATGAGTTCCAGGTGATTCTCATGAAAATGGTGCCTAGGTATGGAAACTATTGTGCCAGGGAACATGAACTCCGTACCTGGAGGTAAGACCAAAGGTGCATAGGAACAGGTTCCTGCCTCTGACTTTTCCTGCTGTCTTACCAAGTGAGTAGCCCTGAAATACTGCCCTGTCCCTTGGCTCATGTGCCTCTGACTCAAGGCACAAATGTGGACATATTTTTCTTACTGTTTGTTAACATTCTGCTTCCTCAAGAAATCGATAATCAGAATCAACAGAAGGATTCCGTTTTGCAGTAGTCAAACCTCGTGCTGCAATCTTTTTCCCCTTGCTTCTTACGTGTCCCCAGATGTGGACTGAGAAGTTAGAGTCGGGCAGACCTATTATTCTATTTGTTAACAAATTGGCCAAGTTGATTAAGGATGGCTCCAGTCATCAGTTTTCTCATGCATAAAATAGATCATTATAACTTCCTTGGGAGGTTGTCTGAAGGTTAAAGATAATGTATGTAAAGCACTCAGGACAATGGCCCTTATTAAGTCCTCAGTAAATCTTTAAAATACATTTTAAAGGTCACTGTAGGTAACAAAGAAGGGAATATGGCTCTGTACCTGACAGGTGATGTGTATCTTGAGCCATGGCTAGCGGATATGTAAGCGAACCTAAATTGTTTGCCAATAAGCTAATTTCCCCAAAAATATATTTAAATCCCTGGCAGTAATTATTGGGT
The DNA here is from genome assembly GCF_030020395.1 of Manis pentadactyla. NCBI lineage: Eukaryota > Metazoa > Chordata > Mammalia > Pholidota > Manidae > Manis > Manis pentadactyla. Next base: position 62,396,438 of record NC_080023.1, on the reverse strand, counting down.
CCCTCTCTCCTCTTCAGTAGCAAAATCTAGAATAGGTTTCCTTTCATAACTTGTTTCTTACAGTGAATAGCAAAGGCAAAGAAAAAGAAAAATCCGGAGTCTCTTTGTGGGTAGACCTTGATCTAGGCAGAGGCTGGGGGCAGCATGACAGGCAAAGTCGTAAAAAATTCTGCATCCACATTTGCAGGAGAACAAAGCCTACCTTAGGGAGAACAATAAAAACAAAAAAATGGAAAAACAAGCCCCCCCAAAAGTTCATTTACTGGTACAGATTTGTAGTTGGAGCAAGTGCTTTGAGATGAGACAGCCCTCACTCAATTAGAATTCTGGACCCATCACCTGGAAGCTGGATGTCCTAGGGTAAATTTTGTAACTTCTTTGATCCTCACTTTCCTCAAACGCAAAATGAAGATAATAGTTCTAATTTCATAGGGTTACTGGGAACATTAATTAAACAAATGTGAATAAAGCATTTATATTTTATAGGTTCAGTAAATGTTTGTTGAAAAATTAATAATTTACCCAGGACTTTAATAAATGTTGTGGAATAAAATAATGTGGGGCTAAATGAGATGTCAGAAAATGAAGTATAAATCCCAAATCCAGACTAGGAGGTACAGAATGCAATTTTAGCCTGTCTCACTCCCCCAAGTCTACTTATGTACAGCTTTCCTCCTCCACCTGCCTTAGGAACCAGGTGTGTGTTTGGGAACCCATATTCAGCTAGCTAAACTTGAACCGCATCATTCATTTCTGTCTTCCTTAAAACGCAGGCGCACCTATTGTGATATCTTTCCCACACTTCTACCAAGCAGATGAGAGATTTGTTTCTGCCATAAAAGGCATGCATCCAAATAAAGAATATCATGAGTCATTTGTGGACATCAATCCTGTGAGTATAAGTGTCCTCCTGGTAAGAACAGCCTACATTTTATCATGTCTCTCTGCACATATTCACTGAGCACTCTTAATAATACTGTCTTCCGTTCATATGCATATTCAAGTGAAGAAAACTCAGCTCAGTGCACGTGAACGTGTGGTCTCATAGTCCTCTAATTTGAAAGCTTAATTCTGTGGCTCTAATATACAGAAATAATACAGCAAATCTGCTTTAACAAAAAAATCAACAGTGCAAGTTCCATCACTGAACACAAGTGAGACTGGATTTAGGTAACCTGGTCAGTTCTCTGTTGCCAGCCTTCCTGAACGCATGTACGTTTCTCCCACTGGGACACAGATCAGTAAGGTTGTAGACATGCCTCTGCCTACTGCCAGGAGTGTTTTAGTTGAATTTGAATATATGTATTAGTGTCAGTTACTTTTGGTAGTCCTCTTTCTACAGGTACTTTTGAGAATTTATTGTAGTACTACTTTAAAAAGCATCAGATGTATAATACTTTAAGCCTGTATTCAAAGAGAAAAACTGAAACTATGTCAGCAGTATATGAATATCATTTCACAATGAGAGTTTCTCACTGTAGGAACTGAATTAAAGGTCAGATACCTTCATTCTTGGGATTTTGAATACATGGAACAATGAAAGAAAAGCAAGAACATTGTTTTAGCAGAGCAGTTTGTGGGTACTTCACTCTTAGCTACATTCATTGCATTTGTATCTGAGAAATCAACAGTCTTACCTTTTTGTGAGTAAGACCAGGTGCAGTTTTCTCCCTTTTCCCTCCTGGCCCTCCGGTCAATTCCTTTTCATCAGCCTCCCTGTTGGCCAGTGCTTGTCCCCAAGTGCTAGGTGTGGTCCCATAACCTTAGTGCAGAGGCGGAGTGCACAGCAGGAAGGCGACCGCTGCAGCTGCCTCTCCTGGCTCCTGGCTGGGTCCTGACCATAAGTGGGTACATTCTCTGGCCCTGGCCGCCATCCTCCTCATAGCTTTCCGGATGGCCAGACCTGATAGGTATCTGTTGCATCTCCCTCCTGACAGGGTCATTCCTCTAGGGCCTTGCTATTCAGAGTGGCAGGATCCTAGGTGCTTGTTAGCGATGCCCAGCCTCAGGCCTCTCCCAGACCTTTTGAATCAGAATCAGCATTTTAACAAGGGCCCCAAGAGCTCCTGTGCATATGAAAGTCCTCATCTGTTCTGGGGTGAGTTCTCCCTTGCTCACTTTTCCTATCAAGCATGGCAGTGACCACCCTGTTTATCAGAACCACACAGCAGTGGTGCTCTGTTGAAAAAAATTAGGTTTGCGGTTTTAACAAATCTAATTTTTTTCCACCTCTCTGATTTGCAGTTGACTGGAGTTATCCTAAGAGCAGCCAAGAGGATCCAAATCAACGTTTATGTCAAAAAATTAGACGACTTTGTGTAAGTTTTGCTTCTTTCTACAGCATCAAAGGGTAATTTTACTACATTGATTTTCTGGGGGGTTGATGTCAAGAGGAATACACCCCACTGTCTAAGTCTGCCCCTCTCTTCCCTTTAGGATTGAACACGGGGGCTAGGAACACTGACTCCTCATGCAGTCAAAAATCCACATGTAACTTTTGACTCCCCCAAACCTTAACTACTAATAATCTACTAGTTCACCAGAAACCTTACTGATAACATAGTCAGTTAACACATATTTTGTATGTTATATGTATTTTTTACATTTTTCTCAACACAAGTAGTACCATGTAGTCTGTGTGTGCATAAATTTTGATAAATTTTAACTTTTTGAATAGATTTATGTATATTTTATGGTTAATTGACAAAATAAACTAGTATCTACATATATTTCATACATTCATGACATACCTAATTTTTTCTTAATTTTTTCAATATTTCTAGGCTATCTGGGTCATCCATAAGTTTTTTCAAATTGTCTCTAGTTTCCAAAAAATTTCAGAGTTCAAACCCATACTGTTGAAACCCATCATTCACAGGTCAGCTGTATTAACTGTAGTCCCCATGCTGCACATTACATCCCTGTGACTTACTTATTTTAGAACTAGGAGTTTGTACCTTTTGACCCCCTCATTCATTTTGCCTGCTCTCTCCTGCCCCACCTCTAGTGTCCACCAATCTATTCTCTGTATCTGTGAGCTTGTTTTAGGGGGACTTTTGGAGGGCAGCTTTTGTTTTTTATAAGTAAAGTAAAAATCATACAGTATTTGTCTTCCCTGACTTATTTCACTTAGCCTAATACCCTCAGGGTTCATCCTTGAGTCACAAGTGGCAGGACTTCATTCTTTTTTATGGCTGAATAATATTCCATTGTCCATGTATGTGTGTGTGTGTATGCTACATTTTCTTTACCATTCATCCATTGACAGACACTTAGGTTGTTTCCTAATTTTGGTTATTGTAAATAATACTACAATGAAGATGGGGTGCATCTATCTTTTCAAATTTTTCAAATTAGTGGTTTTATTTTCTTTGGATAAATACTCAAAAGTGAAATTGCTCAATCATGTAGTAGTTCTGTTTTTAATTTTTTGAGGTACCTCCATACTGTTTTCCATAGTGGCTGCACTAATTTACATGCCCAGCAACAGTGTATGAGGGTTCCCTTTTCTCCATATCCTCCCAAATACTTGTTATTTCTTGTCTTTTTGATAATAGCCATTCTAACAGGTGTGAGGTGATATCTTATTGTGGTTTTGACTTATTGTCTTTTGTCTTTGTAGTGAGACAAGAAACATCAGAACCCTGGTTTTCCCAGTGATGTATTTCAATGAGGTAAGTTCTGCGAGGGAACCATGGGTGTGTTTTATCTTTGGAAGCTTGGGAAACTTCCATTATGATGTCTACTATTGTAGCTATATGTAATTTAAGATGTGAGAACAGGGAAGGAGTGGTTTCTAAAAACCTAGTTGTCCTCATAAAATTTCTTTTTATATGTTTACGTGAAGCCACCTGTGTCTTAGATTTGAAAATGACAGAAATTTCCCTTCTAAAGAACATTTGAGTGAAACTACCGTCTGTGAAGCTGGTTATGTAAGAAACAAAATGCAAAGGTAAATGAAGCAATGGCAGATGCTACTGACGCAGAATACGTAGCTAACACACAGATAGATGTCCAGTTAAAATTTTCTTTGCCTCCCTTCCATCTTCAAAACCCTGCCAGTTTGTAACATGTAATCAGTTTGCCATTCATTAGTTGAGGGGGAGGAAAAGAGTAAAATTAAAATGATTTGCAACATTACATGAAGATTTTGTAGAAGGTGGTTAAAGAAATGATTAAATAAACCGGAATACATGCACATTCATTTTAGTGATACACGGTTGTCGCATCCTTCATCAAGGCAGAGATTTTTCTACTTTCTAGTAAACAAACCTATATCATGAATTATAGGACACAGATTCTGTCTTCTTTCAAATAAAAGGACTTCTCCTGAAGAAATATTTCTGTCACAGTGTACCCACAGAAATTTTATCCCTAAATGTTAGATACAAATTGAAGTTTTATAAATAAAAGCATATTCTGAAAGCTCAGAAAACACACACCATTTAAGACATCCTTGAGAAATTCTTTTTTGAATCACATACCACGTTTATGCTAGTTCCATCTCCAGTTTCCCTTTCTCTTCCACCCAGTTTTGAGAGGGAAAATAGAGCATATTTCCCCCCAGAATAAAGTCTCAATTGTCTGGCTTCTGTTGTTAATAGCAGCTTTTTTTAGGAGTTTTTATTATTTTTCTCTCTTCCCTAAAAATAGTGTTCTTTGTAGGAAATCTAATGACAGACTAGCAAGAAAAGGGAAAATTAAGATCACTTTTCCCAAAACCTGAGTTAGACTGTGTAGCACAGGAGCTCAGCTCCTGGCAGGTTCACACTGGATTCGCTGAGACCGAAAAACGACAACAGAGCATTAGATCAAGGACTCACACCAAGTTTTATTCTCCTGGTGGCAGGTGGAGCACTGGAATCACATCTGCTCAAAAGTAGCTGGCAGTCATCTTGTTACAACTGCATAGACAATAGTGGCTCACTGCCAGCAAGTATGTAAGCATGCGCCGGCATGGAGGGCCACAGTGCTGTGTAAGCATGAGGCAGCATAATGTGTGTGCAGTGGGTCAGGCGAGCATCCTGGCATTAGTGACTCTATTTTCCCTACAGACTGATACATTGTTTTTGCGTTATTTTACTCAACAATATGTTGTAAAATGTTTTCCAATAGCAACTTTGTAAAAATAATTTAATGTTTTATACTTTGGAAAACTAACGTGTACCTTTATAAACTCTTCGGAAATTTTTTAAAATTTAAAAATAAATCACTATATAAATATCAATCATTACACCATACACCTGAAGCTAATGTTATATGTCAACTACAACTCACTTTAAACTTTTGAAAAAATATTTTAAAAGTGTGTCATTGATAAGTCTGTCCCTCCAACACCAGTGCAGTTGACATCTGCTTATGTTGCCTCTTCCTATTTTTCTGGTTTTGATGTTACATAGTTGATACTCTACTGTAGATACAGTTTATATCCTCTTTTGCATTTGACTTTTTATTGGTAGTTACATTTATAAACTTTTGAAGGGTTTGTGATTATAGTTCTCAAACAAGGCTTTTATTGCTTCATGGGAGAAACGCAAATCCTATTTGCCAATATATAGGACCCATTTGCAGTTGCTTCTGGGTCATCCTTGTTATTGTTTGTGGAGAGGGGCACGAAAGGAGGGCTTTTAGAAAATGAAGAAGGGCCCTATTCTGCCAGTCTGTGTTCACAGTTGTGGTCTATTAAAGTCCCCTCCACTCCCACTTTTGCTTTGCTGTTTTGTTAAATACTAGATTGAGTCCAAGGAATGAGGGAATAAAACCTTGTGTTTTTGATTCCTCCCAGAAAGAACTTGACTTTTCTCTACTCTAGAAAAATAAAACATTATCCCTAGAAGTGACCTTGGAGACTACTACCCCACCTCCTCTTTTCAGAGAAGACTCTGACAGGCCTTCGCCAGTTCTTGGAAGAACCAGCCTTAGAACTCCATCTTCTGCGCCAGGCTGAAGTTAGGGTGAATCTGCACTGTTTAGCCTGAATTAAGCCCAGAGTCCCATTTGGGGCTCATCATAGGGAAGTAAGCACTCCAGATACCTCACCCATGACAGTTTCAGAGAATAATACCTTTGTTCCATATATAGAAAGTGTTATTCTAGAATATATCCTTGGTTTTGTACCCCCTGGAATTCTGGTTAGCCTTCAGATTTCCCTAAACACTTTCCATTGAAACCTCTGGTCTTGATTACTAGAGATGTAACCAGGGAAGAAATTATACTTTCCACATATCATTTTTGGAATGTTTCATTCATTCATTCATTTAATCAATCGACATTAATTCAGCACCTTTTGTGTGCAGGGTGCTATCCCCACTGTTGAGATGACTGAGATAAAAGTCTTGCCCTCAGAGACCCTACAGTCATGAGGAGACCAACAGGTAGACAAAACACAGAGTGCATAGACAGTGAAGGAGGATTTAGTGAGATGGAAACACAATAAAGGGGTCTTTACCAGGCCTGGGGTGGCCAGAGCAAACTTCTGGTGGGAATTTATGCTGACGTGGGTTTTGAAGTATGAATTGGAAATGTCTGATACTAAACAAAAGATGGTATCACAATTATTTCTAAATACTTTTCTCCTCTTTTTCCAACCAATTTTAAAGTAAAACATGTCTTTGGGAGAAAAGGGAAGCTGTCAATGAATAAATGCCCCCTCTGGTTAACAATTTATAAATGGATTTTCAGTATCTCTGGTTTGCCCACATAAGGACATACCCAAATTGTGTTTAATGATTTGGAAGAAAGATACAGCAAAAAACTTTACACTCCTGGTAATTTAGTAATCAAGAGAATACTATTTTCTTGTCCTTCAGAGTGTTCTCATTGATAAAGAGACTGCAGCTCGGCTGAAGACTGTGATTAACACTACTTTGATCATCACCAACATACCATACATTGTCATGGCGCTGGGTGTGCTCTTTGGTTTGATCTTCACCTGGCTTGCATGTAAAGGACAGGGATCCATGGATGAGGTGAGCAGTGGCTGGAGGAACTTCTCCCTTAGTGGGTAATTCGACCTGAGGAATTCAACTGTGCTTCCTTGAAGGGCTGTCAGCTGGCTCCTTAGGGTGGATTCTGAGGTTTTATGCTGGGCTTAGTGATTTCATGGTTATATTACTGCTGGACCAAATGAGAAGCAGGAGAAGTATGGCAAAGAAATGGTACTGTACAGACTGAGGGGGCTCTCTGGTGGGCATGTAATCCCTGGAAGCTTTATGTCTTTACAAATAACCTGAAAGGAGAATAAGAGTATATAACAGCTAAGCACCTGGGCTTTGGTGTCAGACTGCCTGGGTTCAAATCCCAGTTTGGCCAATTAATAACTGTGGGAACCTAGAAGCTGTGCCTCAGTTTCTTCATCTGTAAAATGTGTAATAATAGAGCCTACATTAGGAGTTTCTCGTGAAGATTAGATGATATAGTAAGCATAAAGCACTTGGCTCAGTGTTAGCATTTAGTAAGAACTCAATAAACATTAGTTCCATGATAACATCGTTCCAAGGTTATAGAGGAAGGCAGCCAGAAGCCTGCTTGGAAAGAATCCCTGATACATCAGAAGATACCTGCCATTGAGTCATCACTGTGTAGTAAATGACTGGTGCAGGAGAGATGCACTTTCATGGAGGGATGGGAAAAATCCCCCGTGGGTGGGATAAGCAGACTTAGATTGGCCTCCCTAAGTGACTGGCAGGGCAACCTAGGGGTCAGCACGCCTTCCCTGTAGGAGCCTTTCTTGAGTTCTTATCAGCTTCCCTTTTTCCAACAAAGTCTTTTTTTCTTCTCCTAGCCTCCTCAGCTAAGTGTCTGAGGCAAATGTGAGTTAGAAAATAAAGTAGGTTGAAACCATCTGGACAATAGCTCAGACATTCCTGTCTTCCATGTTCTTCCATTATGTCTGTCATGCCTATCATATTAGCATGAAGTAGGTGTGAGGCAACTATTTTGCCATTCCTACCTATGGATCTCCCAGCCTAATGTACAGTCTGTGAGAGTTTCTTAAGCACAGGTGAAGGCCCATTTAAATTTACTATTGCTCCTACAATTAACTACCTTCACATACTCAACAAGCAAGCAATTACTGAGTACTCACTACCTCTGAGACACTGTTCTCTGGTAGGTTTCAAAGCAGGAAGGAGTCAAATTCCATAGAGTATGATGAGGCTTATCCACATCTGTGTACAGTGTCTGGGTCAACACAGGGCAGGGTACTGCTCTGGAATCAGGGGCAGGGTGGTCAGAGCAGGCCTCCTCAAGAAGGTAAAAGCTGATTGTTAAAGAGCAAGCAGCAGCAGGCCGGGAGAAGGGAGGTGAATGGGACTATGCCTCCTTCCTATCAGTTTCTTCCACCTTCCTCCACCCCGCCTCCCCCAACTTTTCATATCCCAGGAGAAGTTTCTGATGCAAATACCTAACTTCCTGTCCTGTCTCTCCGAGTCTCAGGGAACTGCAGATGAAAGAGCACCCCTCATACGAACCTAACCGTGGCCTGAGCTTGGGATAGGAGCCGGGTGAGCTGTCCTGACCCAGACCACACACACGTGGTAAACCACCGTCCCTACAGGCTTGCCTGCTGTAGGGAGGAGGGAGAAGACCCAGTACTGGCAAGTGAGGAGAGCATCCGGCAGGAGGTCAAAGAACAGGCTGACATGGTTGGTTATTAGGCTTTATAAAATCCTGTGTTCCTTGACAAACTGTTTTGTTTTTCATGTCCCTAGAAAGTATTTAATAAACTCCTGTATTGTAATTCTGTTGTTGGGTGCTGGTAGCTCCAGAATTTTATGACCACTGTTGTGGTTATAATGTCCTTGCATTACTTGTTAACACTATTTGGTCTAACCTTACTGAGTGTGCTTCATTCACCAAACTTTGGGCTCCAAGTACATAAATGCTATTTTATGTTGTATTCGTCTATTTATTTCAGCCCCAACACAGAATAAATGAGTTCAGAACCCAGAGTAAGATGGTAGCCTCATTCATTACAGCTTTCAAATGCATCTAATTTCCTCTTTTAAAAAGTAACATACTGCATGTCATGCTAATTTTCAGGTCATAATTCCTCCAGGAAATTATTTAGTCTTTCAACTACTTTCATACTGGCTAGGTATCAAGCAGGAACGAGTTAGAACAAGTTAGATGGGGTTACCCATGAGTTGTTAGTGATGAGCACCTGCAGATTTGTTACTTGTACTTTTGTGAATTGAGAAAACGCTCAAATAATGTTAGGTCAGGTGCAGATACTTCATATAGAGTGAAACTAAATGCTAGTTAGGACATTTATGAATAGTTTATTTTTTAGCAAAAATCTTGATGTGGAAAGGTGCATCTATGTAATCAGTAACTACTATTTTTTTCATTACCCTTGTCAACTGATTCTATTAATTACAGTACTGTTGAGTGATTATTTATAAAATGGCTTATGAATATAGGAAATCTGTTCATCTACAGCCTAAGTTACACATAAATTTCAGGAAGTCTGACTAACACTAAAGAGACATTTCTTCTGGGGCAGTCTTCTTGATAATTGAAATTGTTTTTATGAGTTGTTTTTCTTTTCTCAGATTCAGTTCTGTCCAGTGTTTTGTGGCTCATTGTCACTCACTGAATAGAGAAGAATGTGCTCCACACTTCCTGTGACAATCATTTTGCTGACAGAGTTATGGTGTTTTAAAATATTGCACAGGAAGTGCTTTAAAGAAAGGGCCCTTGGGACCAGAAGCAGGGCCACCTCTCTTCATGAGACTGTATAGATTTTCAATGTAACTTAAGTAAGGATTGGGAGACATCATCATAGGTCGTAAGATTCAAGTATATTTAAGGACATTTTCTTTGATTTTCAAAGCTCACTATTCATTTTTGATTGGGAAACCTACATAGTTCTCTGGAAAAATGCACATAGAATTTCTTAACTAAATCATTCTACAGGATTTTTTTTGTTTAAAACTGGATTTCAGTGTGAGCAAATGAGGAAAAAAGCCATGTGTCAGTCCCTCCCTGCTTCTGACCTGCAGATAAGGGAGGAGACATGATGAAATATCAAAGATCTGAAAGGACCAGCCAGGGGACTCGAGGCTTAACAGTGCAAGAGTGATGCTGAGAGGGCACCCCTCATATTTATTGAGCCAATAAATATTAGCAACAATAGAATTTTGTGTAGGGGATCCAATACATAGTCATTAATTCTCAGCTGTCTCCAGTGTCTTGGTGAACAAGTTCTTACATGGTGAGCAATGCAAGGGCAGTCATGTTACAGAAACTGTTTTGGTCTTGATCATGCATCATGAATTACAAGAAAAATAATCAACTCAGATATGATTATACATTCTATTTCTATACTTGATTTATGTATTAATCCCACACCATGGATTTCACAAATATAGCTCCTGGTCCCTACATGGAGGTAATAAATTGTTTTAGTTTACTTGCTGAAATTTTCCCTTTCTGTACATTAAAGCAACATGTGATATGTTTCTCTTCTTAAAGGGGCAAGTCATTAAACTCTCTTCTTCCCTATTAGGATGGAACCTATAGATACCTCAAATCACGTCAAAATACCTAGAGCTTTTGAAGTTACCAATATTTAATTATTATTATTTTATGCATCCATTTATCTACAGTAATAAAAAACCAGTACATACTCATTGGTTTCATCCAATTATCAGGATATCATCTGTGAGGAGGAAAATAGGAAAAATTTAAATACTATGAATGATAACAGTGGATGATGTTCATCTTTAGACTGAATTGCACATAGGCAGGGAGACCTAAAACATATTATTTCCATATGATTTGTAACAGTTACTTGGCTTAAAATCACATTTGATTATTTTCCTTCTGAAAAGTCTGTGCCAAACCCTTAAACTTCAGTCAAGGTTGGTTAAGAATGTATGTACCTATTTGTAGGTTGAAAATAACAGACTCTCATGCTCGTTCTCTTGGAGCCATTATCCTGGAAAAGCCTCCAAAGTCTTGGTGATTGTCACAATCACAGAATCCTATACTATGATACTCAACTTAGGGAGAAACCAAACAGAGAGGTTACCTCACTTCTCTCAGGGGAAACTGGGAGTTGAACACAGGCCAGGAAATGGGCTTTGCCACTTTGAGCTCTAGGCTTTCCCTACTGAATTTATTTCCTTGTGTCAAGTGGAGCAAGTACTATACAACTAACCCTTTTGGGGGTTATTTAAGAGAGGCTAATTTTTTATTTAAATTGTTTGAGATATGAGTGCTTCAAAAAGTGCCCTTTATACTTGGCCCTCTGGTCATTATTACTGGAATCAATTGCTTGTGGCTATTAAAGAGTATACTGACCAGAATATTCTTCATGTAGCTTATAGAGTTGGTTCATTTCATGTGATTTTGACATGTTATTTCTACCCTAATGCAATGAAGTATTTCACTAATAAAAACTTCATATGAAGCACGGAAATTGTTATGTCATCAGATGTCCAGTTATCTATGCTGTTTGATTTGAAAGATGCTCTTTGACTTCTTGACAGATACAGGCTTGAATCACACAACCTTGGGCCACCTCTGATTTCAGCTCAGTTGTGGTAGACCATTATAGGCAGCCTGACAAGTCCCACTTCCAGCAGGCCCCAGGCTCTGCTTTTCTGCCTCAGGGTTTTCTCCATAGCCCTGGAAACCCTTCAGAGTTCAGGGGTTAATGCTCCTGGGAGCAGGAATCAGCTGAGCAGTGTTCCAATTCTTGGAGGGACAGTTCTCCGGCTCATTCTGCATAGTTCAGCTAGGGTTGACCACAGTGAAAACTGCTTCCTATTGCATTTCTTCATTCCTGTCTCACTCTCTGCACCCCCTTACTGCTGCTTCCTCCCAAATAATTTGTCTGCATTAACATGCTTATTCAGATCGGCTTCCAGGTAGATGTTAGCTAAATGCAGACAAGTCCACCCAGAAGGGTTCAGTAGTATCAGAGAGCTGTTGGAGAGGTACTGGGCCTTTGTTTCTGTGGACTCTGAACTAAAGTTATTAGTCCAAAAATTTAGGTTACATTTAAAACCTTTCCCATCCCAATAATCCTGCATCTTATTCCTGTAATAGCAAATCCAGATAAGTTATAAAATATTTAACGTGGTATTACAAACATTCTTATGCATTAAGGACATGATCTCAAGCACATGTGTTTCCTGGGAACCCCAAACCTGATTTTAGTTGGCTATGTCATAAGGGAAGCTCCTTGCACCTATTTCTGTTTACTCAAAGGTATTTAGGGGGATACTTAGAACTCTTTAACATACCAACCCTAATTATTTCAAATCAAAGAGTAAGAAAAATCCAGAAAGTACATTTAAAAGAATACTAACAAGGGTGATATGTACTGCCAGGTATTAAAACATACCCATGCACAATAATTAAAGTGTGGTATTGGATGAGTGATACAGAATAAAAAGTCTAGCAACATGTATATATATTTAATATAAAAAAGGTTCCATGCCCAGTAATAACTGTAGTCTTCATGTATTCAACTAATTTAAAAAATTTTTAAACCTTTATGTGATATATTTATATACCACAAAATTCACACATCTTTAAATGTACAATATGATAAATTTAGTAAATTAACTGAGTTGTGTAGTTTTAGGAAATTATTGCCTCTAAAAAATCCCCCACACCAGTTTATAATTAATCCCCTTTCCCACCCACAGCCCTAGGCAACCATTATACCTACTTTCTGTCTCTATAGATATGCCTTTTTTGAGCATTTCATATAAATAGAATACAATATGTGTTTTTTAAGGCCTGGCTTCTTTCTATGTTATACTTAATGAGTTCAACCAATATTACTGAGCAGCCACTTTATGCCAGGCACTATAAACTAGGCTACTGGTAACTAAAAGAGACATGGAACTTATGGTCTAGGGGAAACATAGTAACCAAATAATCATAAATGTAAAATTAGTCAACTAAATTTAGTGATTCTCTGGGAACATAGCTTGAGTTGAGGGAAGGCTTCCCTGAGGAAGGAGCATTTGATTGAGACTGAAGAGCAAGGGTTAATTAAGAAAGGCCTTTCAGATAGAAGAAACAGGTTGTGCCCAGGAGCAGGAAGGAGCATGTTTACAAATGACAGAGAAAATGAGCATGTTTGGCAGGAGTTCAGAGAGGGAAGAATAGTGGGAGAGAAAGCTGGAGAGAAAGGCAGGGGCCAGATCAATGTCTAGTCTTATTAAGCCATGTTCAAGATTTTAGACTATTTTTAGAAGCCATGTAAGTGCTGGATTGTGGAGGGAAAGTGAGAGACATGACAGATTTGTCTAGGAAGACCCACTCTAGGTGCAAGAGTGGGTCTGCTCCTTTTCTTAAGAGGCTGTTGTGTTAGGTGGGTCCCTTTGGGGTCCCCATTGGCATGCAAGATGGATCCTGTCTGGGTGTCAGGCACCAGCCTCAAGGGTGAATGCCACAAAGCCACATAACATGGATTAAGTAACGGACTTTATGGGTAAAATTAAAATTTATAGGGCCTGGACAGCCAGAAAAAGGAAGGCATAGACTGTTTCCTCCTGTTGCCCCATGGAGAGGCAAGCCAAGCACCAAAGCAGTTTGGTTTCAGTAAGGAGAATATATTCACCTTGTAGTCCCTTCTGTAGAACAAGCATGAAGAAGCAGTCTCATCAGCGGGCGAGTACACCTGCGGCGAGCAACAGGCACTTTGGATTTGGGATGCCAGTGCTTTACGGAAGTTGTCTGGGAATGCCAGCTGCCCAGGGAACATTACAATTTGTATTGTTGGGGTGTGAAAGGAAGGGAGCTACACACAGCAGCAATTCACCGGAGAATTCCGCTTTATTGGGGAAAGGTGCTGGGTTATATAGGAAGGGGCATGGGGTGATTGTGGTGTTACTTCTACAGGGCTGGTGGCTATTGGCTAGGTGCTGGGATTAGGGGGGAGAGAGGTGATTGGTCTTTAGGTGGGCCGTGGGGAACTGAGGACCCGGAAGAGAAGCCGGAAGTTCGCCATCTTACTGGTGGGGGCCCTTCATTCCCCCCTTTCTCCTCTATGGGGTTGTGGACGTTGCTTTCTTTCTGACTGCTTCCTGCTGAACTGGGGCGGAGAAGGGAGTGAGGGCTTGAGGATTGGGGGAAAGGGTTGATAGGACTCCCCACAGTAAGGACGAGTAGATGTGGACTTCTTCAGGTTGGAAATCAATGAAGGTTCCATGTAACTATAGGTCGAGGACTTGTTGATTTTAATGGTGCCAAGAGGATACGGGTGCCAGAAGCCAGGCGTCTGCGGCCATTGTTTCCAGGAACAGTTTTTAGCAGATAGAGGGGTCCATCTCAGCGTGTGGTGAGGAGGTTACGTGAGGGTGAGGGATCTTCTGTGGCCAGAAGCTGATAAGTTTCTAAGTAAAAGCTGGTTGAAAGTTTGATTAGAGATTTTTCCGACTTGGGATTTGATGAACTTCATTATACAGGGTAAGAAGAGACAGGTGAGAAGAATGATTATTATGGGGCCTGCAATGGGCCAGAGCCAGGAAAGGAGGATGTTTGTTAGTATTGAAGAGAATGGATTGGAATTGGAAGCAGAGTGGAGGCTGGAGGCAAGGTCAGTGAGTTTGGTAATGTCAGTTTCTACAATGCCGGATTCGTTGATGTAATAGCAGCACTCTTCCCGAAGGAAGACGCAGGTGCATCCCTTCTCGACTGTAAGCAGATCTAAGGCCCGCCGGTTTTGAAGGGTGACTTTAGCTAGCGAAGTGACCTGTCTTTGGAGAGAGGCCAGGGAATTGGCAGTGGATGTCAGGGCTCCCTCAAGTTTGGCGTTGAGATCTTTAATTGCCCACAGAGAGTGACCCAAGGCTCCTCCCGAAAACCCTGCCCCAATGGCTGAGGTGGTCAAAGAGATACCGACCATGATGGGAAGGAAAGCAGCCCTTTTGGTGCGCGAGGGCAAGGGAGGTTGGAGCTCAAGAAATTCTGCCATGCTGTAAAGTGTAAGCTGTGGGATTAGGGTGACAAGAATGCAGGGTATATCGGAGTTGGGAGGCAGTGAGTTGAAAAGACTGCCATTACACCAAAAGAAGTGTCCTGGTTGCATAAAAGTCTTAGAGCCGGAGGTAGGGGTGTAGATAGAGAGGCAGTGAAGTGCGCTGGAGGGGGGTGGAGCTGGGCCTACACAGTGGTGGATGGTGAGATTATCTGCGTATTCTGGTTCCCATAGGGGTATGTCTGCCAGGGGGCGGAGGGGTTGTCCTTCTGCATGGAAGGAGTAGTTGGAAATATTAAGGGGCACGGCAGCTAGCAATGGGCGCTGTAGTGATGCGCACAAGAAACAATTGGCAGTGTTGAGGGTGTGATTGAGAAAGATGGTGGTGTCTTGAACAAGCTGTAACCAAGAGTAGGAAGATGAAGAAGTGCCGTCAAGAGTTTGGATAATGACTTTTTCGGAATGTCCGATATCTGATGCAACTTGAGAGATCTGGGAGTGAGAGGGAACATACTCTCAAGAGATATGAAGGGTACCGTGGGGGGTCGAGGACCCCCCATAGTAAACTGAAGCTGTGACCCCGGCGGCTCATCGAGAGTCCCAGGGATCTGGGATTGATAAGGAGAATGAGTCGTTGGGGTATCTCATGAAATGGTTGGAGGAGTAATACTGTGGGTACTGGGAGTTACTCATGTAGTGAATGGCGCAAGACCTGTAGGGACATCCCCCGTAGGTGTCTTGCCATTGCCTGCAACAGGCTTGTTTTTGGTCATAGAGGAAGCAGAGGTAGGGAGACTAAAGGTAGCTGCTAGTGAACACTTCGGTGGAGGGAGGAAAGTGGAGGTATAAAGGCTCGGAGCAGCCTTTCAGAGGGCAGTCTGATGTGGCAATGAGGGCAGTAACTTTTGTTTGATGCTGCATGTAAGTCTGTCTTACTTTGATTCGCCATACAAAGGAGGCTGGGGTGGCAGGGAAGACAATAGGAATGAGGAGAAAAAACAAGAGAGCGGTAAAGGAGGAAAAAGTCATGATTCGGGTATGGATGGCAAAGGGGGTGAACGGGATTTTGGAGGAAAGAGGACAGTAAGGTCAGGAGTCTGGAGGGAGGGAAAGTCTGTAAACTTTTGTAGGTTAAGAGATCTTCTAGGTGATGTGGGGACAGAATGGTAAGGGGTGCCCCGAATGTCAGTTTACGAGCTTCCTTCTGCAAGAGCTGTCCAGCGGCTAATGCCCGTAGGCAGGGGGCTCATCCCCGAACTGTGGGATCTAATTGCTTGGAAAGATAAGCTACTGGGGCAAAGGATGGACCATAATATTGGCCTAGGACTCCCAGAGCTTGACTGGACTTCTCATGAATGTATAATGAGAAGGGCTTCGACAAATCAGGAAGATGGAGAGCTGGGGCTTCCACAAGGGCTCGACGGAGCTTAATGAAGGAGTGTCGGGGTGAGAAGGATAATGGTTCTTCAGGGGGGCCCTTGCTGAGGTCGTATAGGGGTCTTGCCAACAGGGAGAAGTTAGGGATCCACGCTCTAAAATACTTAGCCAGGCCTAGAAAGGAAAGGATTTCTGTCTTGGTTTTGGGAATGGGCAGGTCAGAGAGGAGCTGTTTTCTGTCTAAGGTAATGGACTTTCTTTGTTGAGATAGAAGAAATCGGAGGTAAGTGACAGAAGGGGAAGAGATTTGAGCTTTGACAGGGGATACTCGGTAACTTCTGGAAGCTAGAAGGTTAAGTAGGGAGGCAGTGTCACGTTGAGACTGTTCCCACGAGGGACTGCAGAGTAGAAGATCGTCCACGTATTGTAATAAGGTGGACTCGGAAGCTTTGTGGCAAAACTGTCCAAGTGAGTTGTTCAGAATGTCTTGTGTATGGGTCCGTCCAGGTGAAGGTGAAGAAATCTTGGGAGGAGGGGTCCAGAGGGATAGAAAAAAATGTGTCCTTGAGATCTAGGACTGAGAAGTGGGAGGCTGAGGCAGGGATCCGCGATAAAAGGGTGTATGGATTTGGAACTAAGGGATGGATAGGGACAACGGCCATATTGATGAGGAGAAGGTCTTGGACGAGGCGGAAAGATCCGTTGGTTTTTTTAACAGCTAATATGGGGGTATTAAACGGGGAGTGAGTGGGTCTGAGGTAATTTTTGTTTAAGAGATCTTGGATGATGGGTTGGAGGCCTATGAGGGCTGAAGTGGTTAGGGGGTATTGGGCCTGACAGATATACTGAGAGGGGTCACGTAATTTGATAGAGGCAGGAGGACATAGAGCCACGGAGGGGCTTGTAATGTCCCAAACTTTGGGATTTACAGGGTGTATGAGGGCGAAACTGGAGCTTTCATTGGGTAGAGGGGGGTCGTCGGCTATGAGGGCCATCAGAAAGGGAGCACTGGGGGCTGTGGGAGTGGATATAGTTATGGAAACATGGAGGAGAGAAAGGATGTCTCGTCCTAGTAAAGGGATGGGACACTGGGGCATAACTAGGAAGGAGTGGGAGAAAGGTATGGGATTGTCTTGGATTGTGCATAAAAGGAGGGGGGTTTTAACGGGAAAATCTGCTTACCTCCTACCCCGACTATAGGAGTAATGGCAGGCGTGGTAGGGCCCTGGTATTCCCGCAAGACTGAGAAGGTGGCTCCTGTATCTAGGAGGAAGGAGATGGGGCGACCGTCTACTATTACAGTAACCCTGGGCTCCTGTTTGGTGATGGAAATGGTCGGGCGAGAAGCCCCCAGGCCCCGTCAATCCTCTTCTGCCAGCCCCACTACGGCGGGCTTAGGATGGGGGTTGTTCGTCCAGCCTCCCCTTCGGGTGGCTGGGCAATCAGACCTCCAGTGGCCCTATTTTTGGCATCTGGGGCATGGGGTGGTAGGAGATCTGGGGGAGGGGCACGCCCTTGACCAATGTCCTTCTTGTCTGCACTTGAAACAAGCTCCTGGGGGGGCTTGTTTGCAGAGGGGCGCCCAGGTTGTGGTTTTATCAGCTGGGCCAACATTTGGAAATTGGCCTGATCAGCCTTTTGTTTACGGCGTTCCTTCTCCTCCTCCCGGTTATGGAAGACTTTAAAGGCCACTGTTAGGATCTCAGTCTGTGGGGTAGCGGGGCCCTGTTCTAACTTTTTGAGTTTAGCTTTAATGTCGGAGTAGCTTTGAGCTAGGAAATATGTCATAAGGACATGCCTCCCGTCAGGCGTTTCTGGGTCTAGGCTGGTATACTGTAATAGGGCTTGAGTGAGTCTGCCTAAGAACTCGGAAGGAGCTTTTGAAAATTGATTATTTACGAGCTGTTTTTTTCAGACTTGCTATTAAGCAGCAGGCGAAGATATCTCGAGAGTGGAGACTCACGGTGGTGTTATAATCTCAGTGTGGGTCTTGTTTGGGGACAGCGGTGGGGCCAGGGGGATAGGTGGGGTCAGTCCTGTGGGTTTAGGTGGCGTGCATTTGGGCAAAGTCTCAAACTCATCTATGCTCTTCAGGAAGGAGGGTATTGGCCAGGAGCATGAAAATGTCATGATGTGTGAGGCTGTATGACTGAAATGTCATGATGTGTGAGGCTGTATGACTGGAGGGTCTATTGAAACTCTCTGATATATGTTGTGGGATCAGTGGAAAAGGAACTTAGGCATTTCTCAAGTTGGGCTAAATCTCTTAAGGGGAAAGGGAGTGAACGGGAGGCTTCTGCGGGGGAGACGGCTTGCAGGCTAGGAGAACTTGGAGGGGGGGCGGGAGGAGGAGGCGGAAAGCTTCCGTATAGGGAATCTCCTTCCATTTTTTCAGGCGCTGGCAGTAGTTAAAGAGATCGCAAGTGATGTTAGGATCAAGAGTTCCCCCTGAGGGCCATTGGCTGTTATTGTCTAGGGGGTATGTCGGCCAATCTTGGGAGCAGTATTTACGGAGAAGTTTTGGTTTTATATCAGGCGTCAGGGAGAGGGTAGCTAGATGCTTGAGCAGGCATTCAAGAGGTGAACTTTCAGGGAGGGATGAGGAGGCTCCCATGGCTAAAGGACAGAGAAGGAGACAAACGGGGGAAGACGAACGGAGATCCTCGGACTGGGAACAGACCGCAAGGAGACAAAGGGCGTCCCCGATGATCCTTGGGGGTCTGCGGAAACTCGTATACGAGTCGGTTTCTTAGGAAGTGTGGGTCGTCACCCAGACTTCTCTAAGAAGGCAGAGTGCCGGAGTCCAAGGTACCTAGTACTAGGAGTTTTCGGTGGACGGAATGGATTTCAGCAGGTAAAACGGAAGGAAGGAGTGGAAAAGGGAGCGTTCTCATCCACAAAGGAGTCACCTCGTTTATGGCTGTTGGAGGAGGGGCCTGAGGGTCCGCCGCAGCCGTGAAGGCCTAAGGCGGGGAGAGTTCCCTCCTCGTCCCCGAGCGTCAGGGCCTTGCCGGACGATCACAGTCAATGGCACTGTGATAGCTCGGGGAAGAGTGGCCCACTCTGGGGGAAGACTTACCCAAAGGCCAAAGAGGAGTGGTGAGTGTGAGGAGCCAGCGGTGGAAAAAGAGGACAAGGGCAAGCTGCTGCTGGTGTCGGGGGGAAGACGGGGCCCAGTTGGGGTGTCCCGTCTCCCGGGTTTCGGCACCAATGAAAGGAAGGGAGCGACACACAGCAGCAATTCACCGGAGAATTCCGCTTTATTGGGGAAAGGTGCTGGGTTATATAGGAAGGGGCATGGGGTGATTGAGGTGTCACTTCTACGGGGCTGGTGGCTATTGGCTAGGTGCTGGGATTAGAGGGGGTGAGGGGTGATTGGGCTTCAGGTGGTGCCGGTGGGAACCGAGGACCCGGAAGAGAAGCCAGAAGTTCGCCATCTTACTGGTGGGGGCCCTTCAGGGTGAAGACATTGCTCCACTGGACCTGAACTTGGGTGCAGCCCTTCTACAGCTAGCTCATTCTCCAGGCATCTCAGAATGAACTGCCAAAGTCATAGAACAACAGTCCTGCTCACTGCACTGCAGGAACTACTGTGTCTGGGTAGGCGTTGGCAAACTTTCTGTAAAGGGCCAGATAGAAAATTGTTCTGGCTTTGTGAACCTCTCTGTCAAAGCTACTCTGCTCTGCCCTGCTATCACGAAAGCAGTCATAGGCAACATGTTAACAAATGGATGTGTCTGTATTCCATTAAAACTATTTACAATGTGGGGAAATTGGGGTTCCTATGGCCAGGACCCTCACTGAACTTAAACCACCTGATGATGTAACTGGCCTGTTGATGGGCTGCTGCTCCCACACCTTTAGGCACTATATAGAGAGCTTGGCCCAGTGCTCTGGGCGGAGGCAGAGACGCTAGTGCTCGACCTACCACTGGAGAACAAGCCAGGTAATAAACCCTTTCACCCCAAAGAACGTTTTGCTGTCAATTTCTTTGGTCACACTGAATCCATAGCGAACTTGCCCAGGGCTGAAACCCATTGGCAAGACAGCAAGAACAGGTGGCAACTCACATTGGGCCCTGTGGGCTATTGTTTGCTGATCCCTAGTCTAGGGAAGAGATCATGGTAATTTGAATCAGGGAGATGGCAGTGGATATGAAGTATTTTAGCAATATTTAAAAGATAAAATAGGTAGGACTTGGAGATGAGTATGGGAAAGGCAAAGGAATGGGACATAACAAGGAACTCATTCATTCCACAGGATTGCATAAGGGTCTGATCATGGGGGCTGGCACTCTGCTAGCACTAGGAATACAATCAGGAAATAAAGTTCCCTTCCCTTGTGCAGCTTATATTAAATGGAGGAACAGGAGAAGGGAAAAGGAGAGGCAAGATAATAGGTGGTGGTAAGTGCTTAGACTATTAAAGTAGCCAAAGTGGCAGGACTAGAGTGTGCTAATCCAGAAAGGAGGTCAGGGAAGGCTTCCATGGGTCTGTCTGTTCAACCTCAGCCCCACTTATCCAAACCCTGCTGGATATCTACAGTCAGGTTATCTTCAAATACAGTAGGTAAAGAAAGAAATTGGGTTTTTTTTCTTGTCTTCCTAAATTCCCACTACTAGGGAATGGCATCACAATCTACCGAACTGTATGTGGAGAAAGTGAAGGTTCCTATGGCCAGGATTCTGACCTGGCCCTGGTTGGCTTGCTCACTACACATGTGTGGGCAATACATTATTAACTCTATATAATGAGCCCTGCCCAGTGCTCTGGGCAATACAGCTGCAAGGCTGCAGGAGAGCAGAGACTGGAGTTGTGGCAGCCCTGAGGACAGACGGAGATGGCTGCAGCGGGCACAGAGACCAGGAGGCAGAGACTGGCTTGCTGCATACAGACTTGCTCTAAGTTGGACCAGATTCTAGTGACTGACCTGCCAATGTGGGAATAAAGTTGGGTATAAACCCTGCCTTGCCAATGGGTTTCAGCTCTGGGCAAGTTCGCTATGGATTCAGTGTGACCAAAGAAATTGACAGCAAAACGTTCTTGGGGTGAAAGGGTTATACCCAACTTTATTTCCAGGTGGTAGGTCAGTCACTAGAATCCCATTCACTCAGCGAGTCTTTATGCAGCAAGCCAGTCTCTGCTCTGGGCCTCTCTGTCTGCACAGTCGTCCCGCACAGCCGTCCTCTGGGCTTCTCTGCACAGTCGTCCCACACAGCTGTCCTCTGGGCCTCTGTCCTTGGCACTGCCACCACTCCAGCCTCTGCTCTGCTCTCCTGCAGCGTTGCAGCCCTGCCACCATGTCGCGCCCAGAGCACTGGGAAGAGCTCTTTATAGAGTCAACAGCCATGTATTGCCCACAGGTGTGCAGTGAGCTAGTCAACCAGGGCCAGGTGAGAATCCTGGCCACAGGAACTCTCATTTTATCCACAAACCCTTTGACCCCAAGAACATTCCACTGTGGTTTTTTTGGTCTCATTGAATCTGTAGTGAATGGGTTCAGGGCTGAAGCCCAATGGCAAGACACTATATAAGCCAGAAAATAGGGACTCTTGCAAGACTCTTCCATTCCCTCCTTTCCTAAGCCCATCAATCATCAAGTCCATCTGCTCCTTATCCATTTTTCAGGGCTCTCACTGGGGCTCCGGGCAATCACCAGTATTAATATTACTTAGTATTTTAAATAGGTAATACTTAACATTTTCAAAAAGCATTAAGCAGTTTGTAGTGAAAAGTTCCTACACTCATCTCCTAGCCACTCATCTTCCCAGGGGTAATATTATCCATTTTTAAAATATATATTTCCAGGAATATTTTACACAAGTATGTGTATTTTTATATTCTAGCCCTGGTTTTCCCCCCACCCCAATTGTAGCATACCGTATACAGTGTTCTAAATGTGTTTTTCCTCTAATTAGTCTTTGAGAACCTTTTCAGTAAAGAACTTTGCTGTTCTCATTTCATGTCTGAATAGTATTCTTTTCATAAATGCAGCTGTTGAAGCAAACCTGTTTATTTTCCCATCACTTTTATCAAAACAACGCTGTAACAAACAACTTTGTATTCCATAATTTTGCCAAATCATTTTTATGAAAATTTATAGAAGTAGCGTTGCCAGTTCCAAGGGCATTTGTAGTTTTGATAGATACAATGGCTTTTGTTACTGTTTTGATTTTTTATTAAAGTTATACAAACATTGATTTAAGAATCAAGAATTATTAGAGAATACTATGAAAAATTATATGCTAACAAACTGGACAACCTAGAAGAAGTGGACAACTTTCTAGAAAAATACACCCTTCCAAGGCTGACCCAGGAAGAAACAGAAAATCTAAACAGACCAATTACCAGCAATGAAATTGAATAAAAAAACTACCCAAGAAAAAAACCCCAGTCCAAATGGATTCACCACTGAATTTAATCAGACATTTAGAGAAAACATAATACCATTCTCCTTAAAGTTTTCCAAAAAATAGAAGAGGAGGGAATACTTCCAAACTCATTCTATGAAGCCAGCATCACTCTAATACCAAAACCAGGCAAACACCCCACAAAAAAAGAAAATTACATACCAATATCCCTGATGAACACAAATGCAAAAACACTCAACAAAATATTAGCAAACCAAATTCAAAAATACATCAAGAGGATCATACACCATGATCAGGTGGGATTCATCTCAGGGATGCAAGGATGGTACAAAATTCAAAAATCCATCAATATCATCCACCATATCAACAAAAAGAAGGACAAAAACCACATGATAATCTCCATAGATGCTGAAAAAGCATTTGACAAAATTCAACACCCATCCATGATAACTCTTTAACAAAATGGGTATAGAGGACAAATACCTCAACATAATATAGGCCATAAATGACAAACCCACAGCAAACATCATACTTAACAGTGAAAAGCTGAAAGCTTCTCCTCTAAGATCAGGAACAAGACAAGGATGCCCACTCTCCCCACTTCCTTTCAACATAGTACTGGAGGTCTTAGCCACGGCAATCATACAACACAAAGAAATAAAAGGCATCCAGATTGGTGAGGAAGAAGTTAAACTGTCCCTGCATGCAGATGACATGATATTATACATAAAAACCCTAAAGAATCCACTCCAAAACTACTGGAATGAATATCTGAATTCACAAAGTTGCAGGATACAAAATCAATATACAGAAATCTGTTGCATTACTATACACTAACAATGAACTAGCAGAAAGAGAAATCAGGAAAACAATTTCATTCACAATAGCATCAAAAAGAATAAAATACCTAGGAATAAACCTAAGCAAGGAAGTGAAAGACCTATACCTTGAAAACTACAAGACACTCTTAAGAGAAATTAAAGAGGACACTAATAAATGGAAATTCATCCCATGCTCTTGGGTAGGAAGAATTAATATTGTTAGAATGGCCATCCTGCCTAAAGCGATCTACAGATTCAATGCAATCCCCATCAAAATACCTGCAGCATTATTCAACAAACTGGAACAAATAGTTCTAAAATTCATATGGAACCATAAAAGACCCCAAATAGCCAAAGTAATCCTGAGAAGGAAGAATAAAGCAGGGGGTATCTTGCTTCCCAACTTCAAGCTCTACTACAAAGCCACAATAATCAAGACAATTTGGTACTGGCACAAGAACAGAGCCACAGACCAGTGGAACAGAATAGAGAGTCCAGATATTAACCCAAGCATATATGGTCAATTAATATATGATAAAGGAGCCACAGATATACAGTGGGGAAATGACAGCCTCTTCAACAGCTGGTGTAGGCAAAACTGGACAGTTACTTGTAAGAGAATGTAACATACACAAAAGTAAACTCAAAATGGATCAAAGACCTGAATGTAAGTCATGAAACCATAAAACTCTTAGAAGAAAACATAGGCAAAACTCTCTTGAATATAAAGATGAGTACTTTCTCATGAACATATCTCCCCAGACAGGGGAAACAAAAGCAAAAATGAACAAGTGGGACTATATCAAACTAAAATGCTTCTGTACAGCAAAGGACACCACCAGTAGAACAAAAAGGCATCCTACAGTATGGGATAATATATTCATAAATGACATATCTGATAAGGGGTTGACATTCAAAATATATAAAGAGCTCATGCACCTCAACAAACAATAAGCAAATAATCCAATTAAAAAATGGGCAGAGGATCTGAACAGACACTTCTCCAAAGAAGAAATTCAGATGGCCAACAGACACATGAAAAGATGCTCCACATTGCTAATCATCAGAGAAATGCAAATTAAAACCACATTGAGGTATTACCTCACACCAGCTCGGATGACCAACATCCAAAAGACAAACAACAAATGTTGGCGAGGATGTGGAGAAATGGGAACCCTCCTACACTGCTGGTCGGAATGTAAATTAGTTCAACCATTATGGAAAGCAGTATGGAGGTTCCTCAAAAAGCTCAAAATAGACATACCATTTGACCCAGGAATTCCACTTCTAAGAATTTACCCTAAGAATGCAGCAGCCCAGTTTGAAAAAGACCGATGCACCCCTATGTTTATTGCAGCACTATTTACAATAGCCAAGATATGGAAGCAACCTAAGTGTCCATCAGTAGATGAATGTATAAAGAAGATGTGTTACATTATATACACAATGGAATATTATTCAGCCATAAGAAGAAAACAAATCCTACCATTTGCAACAACATGGCTGGAGCTAGAGGGTATTATGCTCAGTGAAATAAGCCAGGTGGAGAAAGACAAGTACCAAATGATTTCACTCATCTGTGGAGTGTAAGAACAAAGCAAAAAACGGAAGGAAAAAAACAGCAGTAGACTCACAGAAGCCAAGAATGGACTAACAGTTACCAAAGAGAAAGGGAGTGGGAAGGGAGGGATAAGGGGAATAAGGGGCATTACGATCAGTACACATAATGTAGTGGGGGTTGGGGGGTACAGGAAAAGCAGTACAGCACAGAGAAGACAAGTAGTGATTCTATAGCATCTTACTACACTGATGGACAGTGACTGTAATGAGGTACGTGGTGGGGACTTGATAATGGGGGGAATCTAGTAACCACAATGCTGCTCATGTGATTGTATATTAATGATACCAAAAAAGATTCAATTCCACACGGTTAGTTATATAAAGACACCTAACATTATCCTCGAGGCACCTCTTTTAGCCTTTTTTTTTTTAAATTTACCCCTATGACTCTGTAAACAGGCTGCTTCGTGAATTTTCAGTTTTAGCATTATCCATCGGCTCTCCACTATGGAAGATAAGGATTTCTCTTTCTTTCCTTCCCTGACCTCCTGACACACACGTATTCAGCCTCGTGTACACCTTTCCGAGGGGGTTCCGCAAAGCGGTTTTCTAGGCATTTCAGGCGGCACGCCCCCGAGAGCTTTCCCACGTCTTCCCGCGATTGTGACGCTCCACGCCCCGCGTAGCCCTACAGCACCCGGAAGCCAGCCGGAAGGGGCGTTCCCTCTCCCCTCCACCCCCTACGCCTCTCGGGCGTTCCGGCCTATTAGACCGGCCTAAAAGAAGCGGAATGCAGTGAGCTGGGGCCGGTTTCCCCGCCGGATCGAAAGGCTGAGTGCACCGAGTGTCGCGGGAGCAGCGTTTCGGTGTCCCCTGCTCCCGCGACATGGCCTTCAACTTTGGGGCTCCGTCGGGTACCTCGGGCACCGCTGCAGCCTCCGCGGCCCCCGCGGGTGAGTGATCCCCTTGGACCTTCTCCCGGGGAGGAAAGGCCTCTGGTTCGCCCCCTCGGCCCAGACTTTCCAGCTTGGATCTCATGCCGGCGCGGAGACTTTCGGGGCATCGGAAAAGGGCGGGCGGCTGCAGAGCGGGCCGAGGCGGCTGCGAGGAGGCCGGAGGGGCGCTCGAGGCCCGTCCCGGAGCTCGCACGCCGCGCTTGGGTCCCCGCAGAGGCTTATCCTCGGGTTCGCTCCCCTCGCCGGGGAGTCGGGCCGGGAGAGACCGGAGCGCGGCTGCCCCCTTCCCTTGCTGGAGACCCGCCCTCCGCTCCCCAAGCAGGCTCCGGGACCGGCGGGAACGCTCGCGTGGTGCCCGCTGCTGGGAGGATAGGGCTGGGGCGGCCCGGGCCGCTGCCTCGCTGCTCCCTGGGTCCCACTGGATCCCAGCCCCGGAGGGTCGGTAGCTCTGGCCCTGACCCTTTGGTCCTTGTTTCGGGACTTCACGCTCCTGCTCCTTTGTACTGACCCCACCTCCTCCTTTTTCTTAACTGGTTTCAAGCAAAGTCAAGGTTTGTCTTTGTTCACTTCTGTGAAATCTCCTGCTGACTCTTCTAATCCTTATCTTGCTTTCTTTTTCTTCTTTCTTCACCCATCCCCTTTTAAAATTTTGTTTGTTTCTTTACCTACACGCCTATCAGGATTTGGTGGGCTTGAGACTGCCAACTCCACCGCCAGTGGGTTTAATTTTGGGGGTTTCGGATTAACTGCTAATCCTGCAGTGAACTTTAATATTGGGAATTTCGGTGTTTCTACTACCTCGGCGACTCCTTTCAATTTTGGTAACAGTCTGGCAAGTGCAGGTAGATACTGCGGGTTGTATGTGTAACTAGTGTTGGGAGCTGGAGTCCAAGAATATTTTGTGGTTCCTAGAGTTTGGGAAAGAACACCAACTTGGCTTAATAAGACAAGGAAACTCATTTCCTAACGTCTTATCAAAAACATTTGTCTCAAGATTTGACTCTCTCTCTTGAAGGATTTGGTTTGGGGAAGTCTTACAAGTTAGAATGTTAAATTTGCATTTAATTGAATAGAATATACCTTAGAAGTGATAAGAACTTGGAATGGATTATTATTTTGAGTTGAATATATCTTCCAAATTATTAGGTACTTCCAAAGTATAAGCTCAGCAGTCAGTCCCATTTTGCTGGGATTCTTGGACTCCTGCATTTTTTCATTTTCCTTCATCTTTCATTGGAATTTAATTGGATTGTCCTTGTGTTTCCCAAGAGAAACAAGTCTTATACGAACAGCAGTAACATATTGTTTTTTCATCTGTGTAATAACAGCAATAATACTAATATATTTCTTTGATCAACTCAGCTGACTAGGATACATTTCTACAAGATATTAATTATAGAAAGAACCCCCAATTCTTCCCTGGATTTTTTCAGAAATGACCAGAGAGAGCAGTTTAATTTATTGTCAGGTGGCATTGAGATGTGACTGGTGGGCTAAATATCTTTGCATTCAAAAGATAATTAGGAAGATTTTGGAATCTGGACTGTTTGAAGCTCACTGGAAATTTTGCAAATCACAAACTAAAATTCATGTGCATATATAAAAATTTAAAACTGGTCTATGTGTGCTTTACATACAATGACCCTATAGAAAAGTCTTGTTCTGCTGCTGCTCGTATATGAATTTATGGTCCATATTCTCTTACATTATGCTACTTATGCCCATGCCAATTATATGCATTTGGTAAACATTATTTCCTAAGACATATTTGGGACGTCTCGTATTTTGTGCAGTGATTAGTTACTACAGTATGAATGTCACCTTGGCATCTGATTTCAAAACATTTTGAAGAATACTTGAAAATTCCAAAGATAAAATAATCCATTATCTTTAAGATATATTTTAAGTGATCACATATCACTGTTTGGTATGTTTACTTTTCCCTGTTTGCTTAAAATTGGCACTGGGTAAAACAAACATTTCAAAACTTGTGTATCCGAGCAAAGGCACCCAGCTCATAATTCAGTAACAGTAAATAAACATGTTGGTTTTGCTTGATTTCATGTTCATTTGGAGTTACCACTGTTTTGAGTTGTGATAACTGTTTTAACTACTTCTATAAATGTTTGTTAACTTTGGCTTCAGCAAAAGCTGATAGAAATTCTTGTTTACTTTTATATCCTTTTGTATCCTTGCAGATCCACTACTGTTAATGAACATTTTTGGTATTATGGAGCATGATAAGATACTGTTTTTATTGTGTAGCCAATTCACAATATATCTTAGTTGTTCTCTGGATATGAAGAGTGATGAGAAGGAGTAAGAACAATGTTTAATACTTTAGGTGATTTTTATCAAAATGTTTGTAGTTTGCAGTACTGCAATACAGTCTACAAGTAAATAAGTACTTGGTTGTGCCTGCATACAATCATGCAGCCTATTCTTGAGTAATTTTTCAAATCAGAAATATATAATTAATATCAGAGTATTGGGTTTTTTTTCTTCTTGCACTTGTATGTTACAGTATTGTTGCATATCTGTCTCTTATATCAGAAATGAGATTAAAAATTAAAAACTGAGAAATCCTATAGCATAACCAAGAGAGCACTCACTAATGGTTCAAACATTTGTCATAGAAGTCTTTTTGGCACCACACTGGTAATCAGGTGGACTGACAATAAGCAAACAACCATAAAACAATTTTAGACTGGCAGCATTCCATTCCATTCCAATATCAAGTTAGATAAGGTTAAGATTAATTTCATCTCTAGACTTATCTAAAAGTGAACTTTGAATGTCTGTCGGAGTTGCCAGATGGTATTGCAGAGCCCTGTGATACCTCTGCGCTCCCCTGCCACTGCTTTCCACTAGGGTTTTTTCCCCTCATTTCTTCCTTCAAGAAACACATTCTTGTTGTAAAGAGGTGAGTTGTTTTGGTGCGTTTCCTTTGAAAAGTTGCTTAGTCTTGATGGACACTAAGTAGAAATATAAGATAAAGTAGAATATAAACTAATCCATCAAAGCTGGTGACACAGTCTGTCTAAATGATCTTTGGCACACTATTTTAAAAGTGTTCAAATGAGTTGCAAACAATTGAATTAGGGTTTTAAATTCTGTAAATCTCACATAGGAAATCTAGATCTCCTCTTTCTCTTGGGAAAAATGGGATTGTATACTACTACTAAACTACCATTCTCCTGTAGCAGTAATGTGCTGGAATTTAGGAACAGTTGCCATTTTTAAAACTGTTCACACTAAACAATTTCACCAGTTGGTAAACACCCAGTCTGTTCACTTCTTAATGTTACCAACATAAATCTTTTAGGCATTTGAATTTACAACCCCCACTCTCTAAGTACACATATAGTCATTTTAGAGTTTGTTAAACATGGCAATAGGCTTAATGTGTTTTCTCAGCTGTAACTGTTAATCACCCATTAGTTGAAGGGTATATACTTCATTGTGGTATTTCTGTTTTAAATACTGCATTGTGGTGTTTCTATTTTAAATACTTAGTCACTGATTTCTTGCAACATATTGATTTCTTAATTAGTACTACAGTTTTTAAAATACTGACATTGAAAGTAGAGAAAGGAAAAATTAGATCAATATATTTTGTTTTTCAGATTATTTTGTAAGTAATTGCTACATATAAAAGAAATTACCTGTTATGTGTATAACAGATTCCTTCTATTTTATTTGTCCTTTTTTAATTAGGTGGATTTGGAGGATTCGGGACAACATCTACCACAGCAGGTTCTGCATTCAGCTTTTCTGCTCCAACCAACACAGGCACTACAGGTAAGAGGACATTTTCAGTCATTTGTAGAAGTAAATGAGCTAAAGGTTAGTTTGGCTTTTTTTAACTTGAGCAACTTCGATTTTTCATTCAAAGGACTCTTTGGTGGCACTCAGAACAAGGGTTTTGGATTTGGTACTGGTTTTGGCACAACTGGAACTAGTACTGGTTTGGGTACTGGTTTGGGAACTGGACTGGGATTTGGAGGATTTAACACACAGCAGCAGCAAACTAGTAAGTATAAGAGGTCTTCATCTTTTTTCAAACATACAGCCCTAACAGTATAGCTAAAGTTGTTGAGTGCACTGTTCCAGCAGTTCAGTGGTTACCTTTTGTTTTAAGAATTATAAATACAGGATTTCAAGAGCTACTTCTCATGTTTATATGTGATCATAGGAACTGGGGAGAAGACTGGTTGGCATGATTAGAGTTATAAGGCCTTTGTGTTTAGTACCATCCCATTAAAAATTATTTGTTGCTAAAAATAGTACAAATACAGAAAACTGCACAGAAGGACAGCTTAAAGAATTACATATAAAGTGAATGCCCTTGTAAGCACGGCCCATGCCATGGTGTGGGCCCCGGCCAGCCACTTCTGAGGCCCTCCGCATTCCCCTCCCCGTCACTTCCCCATCACAGGAACTACATGGGCCTGTCTCTTCTGGTGATCACCTCCTCACTCTTTTATAGTTTTATCACTCAAGTGTATTAACAGTATTGTCTTGTCTTACATCTCTGCAAGTTCTTTTATTAGCTTTTTTTTTCAATTTGTTGAAGAATTCAGGTAATTTGTTCTGTAGAGTTCAGTGTGGACTTACTGATTGCACTCCTATGGTATAGTTCAGCATATTCCTTTGTGTTTTGTATTTCTTCTAACTTGGATTATACCCCAGTCCACTTTTTTCCCCTACCTTATTATTTAGTAGTACTAATTGCTTTGCAGCTCATCTTCCCCTGTCTTTGCCCCAGAGATTTTGCACATGCTGTTTATCTTTTCCCCTTCTGTGTTCTGACTACTTCCTTTAGGCCTTAGCTGAAGCTCTGATGGGGCAGCCTTCTTTTAACCTCCCTCCCTCAGGCTTGATTAGTTCCCCCAGTTAGTACTCTAAAAGTCTCTGTACTTCTCTGAGGCACTTATTACAATATTTAATGTTTGTTTGAAGAGCTCCATCTGTTGAAAGAACCTTTCTTGTTTGCTACTATATCCTTAGTATTTAGCTCTATGTCTGACTCTTAGTGGATGCTCAATAAATATTTGTTGAATTAATACATGGTAAGTAAATGAATTTAAAGTATGTATCTATACGTGTATGATATATAAAACCGGAAGAGACTGTATTGTCAAGAAATCTGAGAAGATCTTTTCAAGGAGAATGTGTGTTCAGTGAAAGTTGAAGAATTTGAGTTCCTTAGTGCCTTCCTGCTAGTGAACTTTGAGTAGACTGTTGTGGTTGTAATCCAGTGTGAAGTGTGAAAGGTAAAAGGGAAGCCGAATCCAAATCAGTGTAAATCATAGTTAATCTCATTTAAAAGTTGAGGAAGATGAAGCCTAGGACTTTCCTGGCCAGGGCTACAGAGGGAGCTTCTACTAAACCAGGATTCAAGTCTTCTGGCTTCTATTTCAGTCCAGTTCTTTGCAATTTTCATATATGCCTGTTGGGGAATTAATACTCCTCCTCTGGAGGGTAATAGGAGCCCCTCTCCAGACCTGTAGAAGCCCCTTTGACCTGTGTATTTAGCAATCTTAACAGCTGAAAGAAAATTTAAATACCATTTAATACAGTGGTCCTAAAACTCAGGTTATTTGGTATAGCTTCATGATTTTTCTCTTACTTATGTACTATTTGTATTATTGTTTAAGAATTTTCTGTAAATCAATTTACTTTTAAACATTAACTACATTTACTTTAAAAGAACAATTTGTACCACTGCTATAAATGGAAAACTAGTTAATCACTTATTATAAAGACAAGATAATCAAAATTAAGTACAAAAAAACCACAATATTAATAAATCCTAGCTAGATAAAATTTTTGTCTTAAGCTACATAGGCTTGTTCTTTCCTTTGTTAGAAAATGAGATAACAAGTGTCATAAAGCCTTAAAGACATAGTAGCCTCAAACTGAGACATTTTATAAAATATTAGACAATTTAAAGAGTGCTTTTTGCTCTGTGAATTAGTTCATTTAGTGATTCAGCTGTTGCTTGAAAGCTGTACTTTCATGTCTCAGGGGTACTTATTTGTCTTGACCTGGGAAATACTGATCTGATCTAACAACTTCTCACACTCTGTTGGGGAAATCGTAGCACAGAGAGGCTAAGTAACTTGCCCAATGTTACATAGCCAGCTAAAGCTTTAGTTTAGAATCCTGATGTTTAGTCCATTTGTTGTTCTTTTTTACCATATATTTCTTTATAATAGAAGGAAAGTGTTTTTTAAACTGATGTTGATATAAAATTGTTATAATGATTCTTTTACTTATTTTGTGTCCTCCAATTCGTATTTATTACACAAATATAACAGCAACAAAGGTTGTTTAAAAACAATTCTGCAACTTCACAAACTTTACTTTTCCATATCCATATGCATTGTGTGAGTGTGTGTGTGTGTGTGTGCACGCGTGTATGGGCACGTGCCTAACAACAGAAGAAGTTTGTGTTCTGGTCATGAAATTAATATTAAGATGGTATCATTAGAAAAGCAAGCTTAACATTATGAGGACTGTCCTAGTGTATTAGTTTCCTCATGTTGCCATAACAAAGTGTCACAAACTTAGTGGCTTAGGACAACAAATATTTATTATCTTACAGTTCTCCAGATAAGAAATTCATAAATGGGTTTCCTTGGGCTAAAATCAAGTTAATGGCAGGGCTGTGTTACTTCTAGAGGTGCTAAGGGAAAAATCTATTCTCTTGCTTCGTTCATCTTCTAGAGTCTGCATTTCTTGGCCTGTAGCCCTTTCCTCCCATTTTCAAAGCCAGCAGCATAGGCATCTTCAAATCTCACTTTGACTCTGACCTCCCTCTTGTCTTTTAAGGACCCTTGTGATTATGGTGAACCCACTCTAATAATCCAGGGCAATCTAAATGTAATCTCTTAATTTAATTATATCTGCAAAGTCCCTTTTGCTGTGTACGGTAACATATATACAGGTTCTAGGGATTATTAGGATGTGGGCATTCTTGATGAGGGCATTATTCTGCCTCCTGTACCTAAGATCTGAATTGATTGATTCTCTTTCTGAAGTACTAATTTTTGGGTACGTTTTTAGCATTAGGTGGTCTCTTCAGTCAGCCTGCACAAGCTCCTACCCAGTCCAACCAACTGATAAATACTGCAAGTGCTCTTTCTGCTCCAACGTTATTGGGAGATGAGAGAGATGCTATTTTGGCAAAATGGAATCAGCTACAGGCCTTTTGGGGAACAGGAAAAGGATACTTTAACAATAACATTCCACCAGTGGACTTCACACAAGAAAATCCTTTTTGCCGATTTAAGGTATTAATACTGCTTTTGATTTTCACTTAAAATATGTGTAAGAGCAATTGTGTGGTTTTTAGTACTCCTTAAACATGGTACAGTTATACTTTTTGTTTTAAAAAGTATGGAAATTATGAAATTGAAGTGATTTCTAACATATGTATGATTAAAGGTGACCAGAATATGATGGAAGGAAGGTGTGACTAGAATAAAATTTATACCTGGGGAAAAAATGTTAACAGAACGGGAGTGGTCTGCTTGGTACCTGTAAAGGCAAGACCCGAAAGCAGAATTTAGTGGTAATCATCTTAACATTGTCTGGGAAATTATACCCTTACTGCAGGTAGGAGTATCTGTTCTGCTTGGCACATATAATTCTGTTGTCACTATTGTAGCTGGATGGGAAAGCTGTTAAAACAGTATAGTCTGTTTTTTTGTGATTCCATGCCTACCAAACAACCTTCTTATTTGAATTTGACTTCTCAGAGATTCTATTCATCAGCCAGCAAGAGTAGGTCAGCTTGACAATGTGTTTTTTTAATAACAAATTAATGTATTGCAATCCAGTTTATACTTCAGCCTCTTTTGAGTTTTGTTGGCCTATGTCATCAGTCTCTTAAACCTAATCAATGTGTACATAAGCCCAGGTTTGGAGCTGCAGGGCTGAGGATCAGACCCTTGAGCATGGTTAAACAACAAAAGTGACCAGCCTGTCGTGTTAGAGAACATATCTTTATCTTATCACTCTAACAAAATGAAAGCAGCATAACTTATGAGTATATATAGGTGAAATTTTAATATTTCTGTTTAGTGACTGAGAGATATACAGTAGACCTAGGTTGAATATAAGAATTTAATTTTTTTTAAGTTGATATATAACATACATATGGTAAAATATGTAAAGAATTAATCTAGAGTAAATTTAAATTCTTTTTTAAGTGATGACAATAGAGAAAAGGCTTCTATCTAAAAGCAATTCTTCAGAAAGGTATAGTTTTCTATTACCTGAATCATAAAATGATGCAGACATTCTTTATAGTATTTCTAATTACTGTACTTTGTAAGTATTATTTTAGTAAATCATTTTTTTTTAATTTTGTTATTAATCTACAATTACATGAAGAACATTATGTTTACTAGGGTCCCCCCTTCACCAACTCCCCTCCACAAACCCCATTCCAGTACTGTCCATCAGTGTAGTAAGATGCTGTAGAATCACTACTTGTCTTCTCTGTGTTGCACAGCCCTCCCCATGCCTCCCTCCAACATTATACATGCTAATCATAATACCCCCTTTCTTTTGCCCTGCCCTTATCCCTCCCTTCCCTCCCATCCTCCCCAGTCCCTTTCCCTTTGGTAACTGTTAGTCCATTCTTGGGTTCTGTGATTCTGGTGCTGTTTTGTTCCTTGAGTTTTTCTTTGTTCTTATACTCCACATATGAGTGAAGTCATTTGGTATTTGTCTTTCTCCGCCTGGCTTATTTCACTGAGCGTAATACCCTCTAGCTCCATCCATGTTGTTGCAAATGGTAGGAATCATTTTTTTATATATCTGAAACTTACGATTCCATGAGTCATACTTACAGTAAAATTAATTACATTTTGGTCCATGACTTATGTAGTCATTCTTGCAGTGACATGCATAGCTGTATCAACAGTGTTCAGAAACACCCAACAATAATGGATATCAGGATTTTTCAGAGGAGAAAGCTGTTTCGTTTTCTACTGAGGAGGGAAGTTTAATTTCACTCTGTAAGTTTATGTTATTCTTGGATAATATAGTTTCTTTTTATAATTATGTGACCCCTTAGGGCACAGAGTAGAGAGAAAGATCATTATTCTCTTCATTTACCAGACATCAAGTTGTTTTCCCTATTTTAGTGGACACTAAGCTGTTAATATTAAACATCTGATTTTAGGTCTGTACATATTTCTGATACCATTTATTTTGTCATTCCACAGGCAGTAGGTTATAGTTGTATGCCCAATAACAAAGAAGAAGATGGGCTAGTGGTTTTAGTTTTCAACAAAAAAGAAACAGATATTCGAAGCCAGCAACAGCAGTTGGTAGAATCATTGCATAAGGTTTTGGGAGGAAACCAGACCCTTACTGTAAATGTAGAAGGTATTAAAACATTGCCAGATGACCAGTAAGTATACATTAAATAAACCATTTATTCCTGTGTACCTTGGTCCAAAAAGTGATCAACAGTGTTTAATTGATAAAGCACAAATTAAATCTCCAGACAGAATGTTATTTCTCAGCTAGTAATTATTCAGTATTTATAAAAATATTTATTTAAAAGGTTTTTTCTTAATCTTCAGTTTATTAGATGCTAATAATTTCTTAGATGTTTCAGTCAGAAACAGGAAGAAACATTAAACATTAATCATGACTGTGCAAATCAAAGGCCACAAAGAAATTATTAGAAAGTTTAAACTGATTACTATTTTTGTTCGTTCATGGATAAATATGATTGATGTCCTATGTGTAATTTTCATACTTAGTGGCAAGTATGCAACAGTCCATGACTCTTGCAGTCATTTTTATAGTGCCTTGCTAAGTTGTATCACCAGTGTTCAGAAACACCCAACAATAATGGTATCAAAATTTTTAAGAGGAGAAAGCTTTTTAGTTTTGTGTTGAAGAAGAAAGTTTAATTTCAGTCTAGAGGTTTGTTATTCTTGGATAAAATAGTTTCTCTTTATAATTGTGTTACATTTGCGGATATTTGAGGATAGAATAATTATTAGTGAGATATAATAACTGAAACCCAATTTTACTTCTTGGTCTTAATTGCAATGAAACAACCCACAAGCTTCAACAGATTCTTCAAAGTACTACACTATTCCAGAAAAAAATCGTATTTGTTTACATAGGACTTTGCAGCTAAGCAAATCTTTTACAGGTATTACCTTATTTGCCGATCTCATTTTAACTTCTATCATTTAAGCTGATTTGCAAGTGAACGTAACATTAAATAAACAATTCTTTATTTTCCAAGATTTAAGGGTAAAAATATTTTAATTCCCTTCTAAAACAACCATTTCTGGATTCAGCTAGCACCCTTCTAAAATCACATGCTGCATTGATATTTGGGCTATGAGTTAATGTGATCCATATTTTATAACTTGGTTATTTCTCCCTCAGGACGGAAGTGGTCATTTATGTTGTTGAGCGTTCTCCAAATGGTACTTCAAGAAGAGTCCCAACTACAACATTATATGCCCATTTTGAACAAACCAATATAAAAACACAGTTGCAGCAACTTGGTGTAACCCTTTCTATGACTAGAACAGAACTTTCTCCTGCACAGATCAAACAGCTTTTACAGAATCCTCCTGCTGGTATGTTTATCAAGTCAAAGAGTTGAGGAAATGAAAAATTTAGGAATGCATGCTTCCTCTGTTGTGGGAGGTGTTTGTTGGTTATTAATGTTAATAAAACTAGTATCAGCTATAATGTGCCTGCTTATTTGGGGCATAGTACTGCATCTTACTGTATTCTTACTCATTTCGTGTTTTTATTATGTAGCTGTGTTTGTTAGAAATTTTGAGAAATGATGAACTAAAGAAAATAGTCCATAATCCATTTGCCCAAAGGTAATTCACTCAATATTTTTTTTATCTCCCACCGAAGTAACTACTGTTAATTTATTGTACTCTATTAGTCCTTTTTCTGTTGTTATATGTACATGGAAGTCCTTAAAAAAAGTATTCTGCACTATGCATTTACTGCAACTTGCCTTTTTACTTACCATATTTCTTAATACTATCCGTGTCTTAGTACATGAAGGTTAAGTCTTACTGTTTTTAAAAACTACATGAATACCATGGATGAACCTTTCTTTACTTAACTTCTAGGTCAGTTCCACCTTTTCGCTATTATAAACTATGCAGTTCCACCTTTTTGCTATTATAAACTATGCAACAATTAACATCCTTGTGTCTTAGAACACATGGGTGTGTATTTTTGTAGAAGTGATCTCTGGTAATGAAATTTTTGAGTCAAGATTATGTGTACTCTTTGTATTGTTAGATACTGCGGAACTGCTCTCCAGTGCAAGTTCTACCATTTACATTCATAACAGGAATGTGTTACTTTTATCTTTTTTTTTTTAATACTTTGTCATTGTACTCTGTTTCTGCCAACAATGGAGATTATCAGTCTTTTTAATTTTGCCACTCCAGCCACAAATTAATACTTACTTTCATTTGCATTTCCTTGATTACTAGTAAAGTTGGGAATGTTTTCCTATGTTTATTAGCCATGTGTTTATATTTTTTGTGAATTACCTATTCATGTGTTTGCCTGTTTTTTTGTCTTTCTTTCTGATCTATAGGAGCTCTTCCTATATTCTGGAGGTTAATCTATTATCTTCTATGTTATAGGTATTTCTTTTCAGTCTCCACTTTTTAGCTTTATTCTATAAAAAATTTTATTTTTGTAGTAGACATATTTGACAGTCATTTTTCATTACAGTCTGGGTTTTGTGTCCTACTTTAGGAAGGCCTTTCCATACAATAGAAAAATAGAAAAAATTTCTTACAGAAAAAATATTTCTTCTTTGTGGTAGGTGTTGATCCTATTATCTGGGAACAAGCCAAGGTGGATAACCCTGATTCTGAAAAGTAAGTGTATCTTCATTTCATTTTCATATAAGAACTAATATTGGCTCCAAGGGAGGCAAACAGATGTAAATTATAATTCTTAAATTTGAGGTGGGTTTACTTTCAGTTTAACTGGTTTCTAAAGAGTGTTGACTGTTGCAAGGTGGCATAGTGTGGAAACATTGAAATCTGAGTACCAGTCCCCTAATTGTACTTGCGTTTAGTAACGCAGTTTTTGACTGAACTGTATTTCCTCCTTTGTAAACTAGGGAGGTTGAGTAAAATCTCTGTGGTGTAACATTGCTGATTTCATAGTCTTAGATCTGCCTTCAAACCCTAGAAATTTAATTGAAGATATATGACTGTTACTATGAAAACCTTAACTTCTTGCATTTTGTAGTAATAGGCTTCAGGTCTGAAAATTGACCACTTGCATTTCTTCAGGTTAATTCCTGTACCAATGGTGGGTTTCAAAGAACTCCTTCGAAGACTGAAGGTTCAAGATCAGATGACTAAGCAGCATCAAACCAGATTAGAAGTAAGCATTTAGCTCCATTCTCTGTCCCTGGGAGTGGTAAAAGTGATTATTGACATTGTTTTTTTTTACCATATGTGTTACTATTTTGTCTTACAGGGAAACAATATAGTGTGCACTGCAAATTAGCAGTTATTAACGTTTTATACAAGTACTTTATTATAGAGCTTCCAAAATCATGTACGGTTGATATATTTTAACAATGAATTTAGAGTTGTCGGCTTAGCATATTAATTAGACTACCATTTCCACTTCCAGCCAGAGAATG
Organism: Manis pentadactyla; assembly: GCF_030020395.1. Classification (NCBI taxonomy): domain Eukaryota; kingdom Metazoa; phylum Chordata; class Mammalia; order Pholidota; family Manidae; genus Manis; species Manis pentadactyla. The sequence continues at coordinate 62,357,716 of NC_080023.1, read as the reverse complement.
ATTATTTTCTTTATTAAAGACTTTTATTTATGGAGCGTTATGAAAATGAACACTATAATTAGAATTCTTTATGTTGTCATACTATATTGTTATAAAAGTTAATAAAGCAAATTTTAATTATTTAGTGCTTAAGTCTACTTAATGTTTTATAAAGTAGACTTTTGTAATCAAATACCTAAAGGTTCTTGAAGGTCACCTCCAGATTCTCTTATATGGAATTCCTGATGAGATACTCATTCAGACTCTTGAGTAGTGAGAAGTTCACTGTTTTATGAAGCAGCCCATTTCATTGTCAGCTCTAATTGATAAAAATTCTCTTTCTTACATTTGATCCAGTATCTGCCTTGCTATAATTTACTGTCATTCTCTTTAGTATTGCTTTGTAGGTAATCACTGCTTCTTATGACAGCCCTACAGATACATGAACATCATAATAATTCTTCCTTTTTAGTGTTCTCTAGCTAAAAATTCCAGCATGGTTTTGCATGTGACATGATCTCCAGACTCTTCATTATCTTAGGCTAGACACACTGCATTTATAAGCATCACTCTTTAAATGAGTTGGTATAAATGAGGCCTGGCCAAAGAAGTTACTACTTCTCTTGATTTTTGTCAGTCTTCATAGAGGTTTGTGGGTTTTACTGACCTTTTCAAACAAGCCTTTGATGTCGTTGATTTTTCTTCTAGTTTTCGGTTTATAATTTCATTAACTTGAGTTCCTAACCACTTACTTTATTCTACTTGCTTGCTTGGGTTTTTCCTTCTTTTTCTAGTTTCTTAATGCTGTTAATTTCCATCTAAGCACTGCTTTACTTGAATTCCACAAATTTTGATAATGTATTTTCATCTTTGATCCATTCAAAATATTTCCTAATTTCCCTTGAGAGTTATATTTGATTATTGGAAATACAACTTCTAAATAATCCATTAGTCAAAGAATCAATTGTTGGGAGTTAATCCTGTTATGTTGTTGATTTCTAGTCTAATTCTATTATGGTCAGAGAACTTTGTATGATCTTTTAACTTTGTTAATATTTTTAGCCCACTTGCCTTTGAAAGTGATGTGTATTTTGCTGTTCTTTGGTGAAGTTTTCTGTTAATGTCAGTGAGATCCAGTTGGTAGATTGTTCAGTTTTTCTATATTTTTTATTTTTCTGTCTACTAGTTCTTTTTTTCTTTTTTATTGTTATCATTAATATACAATCACATGAGCATGAACAACATTGTCGTTACTAGATTCCCCCCATCACCAAGTCCCCACCACATAATCCATTGTAGTCACTGTCCATCAGCAGAGTAAGATGCTGTAGAATCACTACCTGTCCTCTCTGTGCTGTACAGCCTTCCCCATGCCCCCCACACACACATTATGCATGCTAATCGTTTAAGGCCCCCTTTATTTCCCCCCCATCCCCCTTATCTCTCCCTTCCCACTCATCCTCCCTGGTCCCTTTCCCTTTGGTAACTATTAGTCCATTCTTGGGTTCTGTTAGAAGCTTTTCAGTTTGATGTAGTACCACTTGTTCATTTTTGCTTTTGTTTCCCTTGACCCGGGGAGATATGCTCATGAAGAAGTTACTCATCTTTGTATTCAAGAAAGTTTTGCCTATGTTTTCTTCTTAGAGTTTAATGGTTTCATGACTTACATTCAGGTCTTTGATCCATTTTGGGTTTACTTTTGTGTATGGAGTTAGTAATCCAGTTTCATTCACTTACATGTAGCTGTCCAGTTTTGCCTACACTAGCTGTTGAAGAGGCTGTCATTTTCCCACTGTTTATCCATGGCTCCTTTATCATATATTAATTGACTATATGCTTGGGTTAATATCTGGACTCTCTATTCTGTTCCACTGGTCTATGGGTCTGTTCTTGAGCCAGTATCAACTTGTCTTGATTACTGTGGCTTTGTAGTAGAGCTTGAAGTTGGTGTCTACTAGTTCTTTTGCAAAAAGAGAACTGAATGGAACAAATAGTTCAAAAATTCATATGGAAACACCAAAGACCCCGAATAGCCAAAGCAATCCTGAGAAAGAATAATAAAGTGGCAGGGATCTCACTCCCCAACTTCAAGCTCTACTACAAAGCCATAGTAATCAAGACAATTTGGTACTGGCACAAGAACAGAGCCACAGACCAGTGGAACAGATTACAGACTCTATACATTAACCCAAACATATATGGTCAATTAATATTCGATAAAGGAGCCATGGACATACAATGGGGAAATGACAGTCTCTTCAACAGACGGTGCTGGCAAAACTGGACAGCTACATGTAAGAGAATGAAACTGGATCACTGTCTAACCCTATACACAAAAGTAAATTCAAAATGGATCAAAGACCTGAATGTAAGTCATGAAACCATAAAACTCTTAGAAAAAAACATAGGCAAAAATCTCTTGGATGTGAACATTAGCAACTTCTTCATGAATGTATCTCCCCAGGCAAGGAAAACAAAAGCAAAAATGAACAAGTGGGACTATATCAAGCTGAAAAGCTTCTGTACAGCAAAGGACACCATCAATAGAACAAAAAGGTACCCTACAGTATGGGAGAATATTTTCGTAAATGACAGATCCAATAAAGGCTTGACATCCAAAATATATAAAGAGCTCATGCTCCTCAACAAACAAAAAGCAAATAATCCAATTAAAAATTGGGCAGAGGAGCTGAACAGACAGTTCTCCAAAGAAGAAATTCAGATGGCCAACAAACACATGAAAAGATGCTCCACATTTCTAGTTATCAGAGAAATGCAAATTAAAACCACAATGAGATATCACCTCACACCAGTAAGGATCGCCACCATCCAAAAGACAAACAACAACAAATATTGGCAAGGTTGCGGAGAAAGGGGAACCCTCCTACACTGCTGGTGGGAATGTAAATTAGTTCAACTATTGTGGAAAGCAATATGGAGGTTCCTCAAAATGCTCAAAATAGACTTACCATTTGAATCAGGAATTCCACTTCTAGGAATTTACCCTAAGGATGCAGCACTCCAGTTTGAAAAAGACAGATGCACCCCTATGTTTATTGCTGCACTATTTACAGTAGCCAAGAAATGGAAGCAACCTAAGTGTCCATCAGTAGATGAATGGATAAAGAAGATGTGGTACATATACACAATGGAATATTATTCAGCCATAAGAAGAAAACAAATCCTACCGTTTGCAACAACATGGATGGAGCTAGAGGGTATTATGCTCAGTGAAATAAGCCAAGCGGAGAAAGACAAATACCAAATGATTTCACTCATCTGTGGAGTATAAGAACAAAAGAAAAACTGAAGGAACAAAACAGCAGCAGAATCACAGAACCCAACAATGGACTAACAGTTACCAAAGGGAAAGAGACTGGGGAGAATGGGAGGGTAGGGAGGGATAAGAGTGGGGAAGAAGAAAGGGGGTATTATGATTAGCATGTATAATGTGGGGGGTGGGGAAAAGGGGAGGGCTTTGCAACCCAGAGAAGACAAGTAGTGATTCTACAACATCTTACTATGCTGATGGACAGTGACTATAATGGGGTTTGTAGGGGGAACTTGGGGTAGGGGAGAGCCTAGTAAACATAATGTTCTTCAAAAAAATAAAAATAAATTGAACAAAAAAGAGAAAACTGAAGTTTGTAGCTATAATTGTGAATTTGTCTTTTTCTCCTTTCAGTTCTGTCAGTTTTTGTCTCATGTATTTTGAAGGTCTGTTGTGAGTTCCATATGTATCTAGGATAACTACATTTTCTTAGAAAATTTAATTTTTATTATTATATACTGTCCTTCTTTATCCCTGATAGTTTTCTTTCTGAAGTCCACTTTCTGTGATATTAACATAAAGCCACTTTAGCTTTCATATGACTAGTGTTTGTATATATTTTTCTATCCTTTTTACTTCTGAACTACCTGTATCATATATATATATATATATATATATATATATATATATATATATTTGGTATATAAAAACACATGAGCAACATTGTGGTTACTAGATTTCCCCCATTATCAAGTCCTCACCACATACTCCATTACAGTCACTGCCTATCAGCTTAGTAAGATGCTATAGAGTCACTACTTGTCTTCTCCTTGCTATACCTTCCCCATGAGCCCTCCCTTCCTACCTACTCTCCAGAGTCCCTTTCCCTTTGGCAACTGTTAGTCCATTCTTGGGTTCTGTGACTTTGCTGCTGTTTTGTCCCTTCAGTTTTTCTTTGTTCTTATATTCCACAGATGAGTGAAATCATTTGGTACTTGTCTTTCTTGGTCTGGCTTATTTCACTGAGCATAATACCCTCTAGCTCCATCCATGTTGCAAATGGTAGGATTTGTTTTCTTTTTATGGCTGAATAATATTCCATTGTGTATATGTATATATGTACCACATCTTCTTTATCCATTCATCTACTGATGGACACGTAGGTTGCTTCCATTTATTGGTTATTGTAAATAGTGCTGCGGTAAACATAGGGGTGCATATGTCTTTTTCAAACTGGGCTGCTGTATTCTTAGGGTAAATTCCTAGCAGTGGAATTCCTGGCTCAAATGATATTTCTAGTTTTTAGTTTTTTGAGTAACCTCCATACTGCTTTCCACAATGGTTGAACTATTTTACATTCCCACCAGCAGTGTAGGAGGGTTCCCATTTCTCCACATCCTTGCCAGCATTTGTTGTTCTTGTATCATATTTTTAGTGGGTTTTTGGAGTGAGTTTGGATTTAGGTCTACCATTTTAATGGTGGTATGTTTCCTGTGTTTTTTTGTTTTTTTCTGCTTTTGAGTTATTTGGACATTTTTTAGCATTTAAGTTATTGTCAATCCAACTATCCATTTTTTTAGTGTTTGCTCTAGGGCAGTACTTCTCAGTGCTGGGTTGTGGTAATGGTGGTGATTTTACCCCTTGGGGCACATTTGTCAATGTCTGGAGACTTGATTGCCAGGGAGTGCTACGGGCATTGTGCAGGTAGAGGCCAGGATGCTGATAATAAGCTTACAATGTACAGGACAGTTTCCCTGCAACAAAAAATTATCTGCCCCAAATTAATGTAGTAGTCTGCCCTTAGCCATGATTTTGTATTCTGCAGTTTCAGTTACCTGCAGTCAGCAGTGGTCTAGAACAGCTGATCTTCCTTCTGACATCCTCAGGTCAGCAATAGCCTAATGCTATGTCACAGTGCCTGTGTCAGCCACCTCACTTCATCTCATCAACCAGGCATCTTATCATCTCACATTATTACAAGAAGTGTGGGTATAATAAGATATTTTGTAAATACCACATTCACTTTTGTTACATTATGTTGTTATAATATTCTATTTTAGAATTATTGTTAATCTCTTACTGTGCCTAATTTTTTATAAATTTTATCATAGGTATGTATATAGGAGAAAACAATGTGTGTACATGTATAGGGTTTGGTACTATCTGCAGTTTCAGTGTCCCCTGAAGGTATTAGGTCATACCTGCTGTGGATAAGGGGAGACTACAGTAGTGCTAAAGTTGAGAAATTCTTCTCTAGATATTATAATGTATTTCCTTAACCAGAGCTTATAGGCTTTTCTTGGAGCTGTCAGCATTATTCTCCCTTCCAGGTTTGGGGCTCTGCTGAAAACAGACAGGGAGATAGGTGCCTGAGGGGAAAAAATGGGTAAACTCACCAATTCAGTGGTACTTCAAATTCACGTCTTCTTCCCTGATCCTCTTGCCACTGTTTTTCAGATGGCTGCCCATGCAGTCTGTTCAATTTCCATAGCTATATTCACTGGGAGAGAAAGAGTGGCATGTACAGTTGACCCTTGAGCATGGGTCTAAACTGTGTGGGTACACTTAGTCAGAGAGTCTTTGCAGTAAATATATTTGAAAAATTTTTAGAGGTTTATGACAATTTGAAAAAACATTCTCTATTCTCTAGGTTATTTGACTGTAAGAATACAGTATATAATACATATAATATACAAAATATGTGTTAATCAACTGTTACAGTTAAGGCTTCAGTCAACGGTAGGCTATTAGTCTAGTTTTTGAGGAGTCAAAGCTAATAGGTGGGTTTTTTAGCATGTTGGGGTTTGCTGTCCCTTCATCCCCACTTTGTTCCAGGGTCAGCTGTACTTTTGACCCTTTACAAAATTGTTTATATCTTTTGCCAGTTTTCCTATTGGGTTCCATATCTTTTCTTCATTGAATTTCAAGAGTTCATTATTTACTCTAGATTTTAATCCCTACTTTTTATTACAAATATTTACCTCCTCATCTGTCTGCTAACTCTGTCTTTGGTGTCCTTAGTTGAACAGAAACCATATATTAAGGTATGTTTTCATAAAAACAATAGAAAAATACATTTTAATTTTAATGTAATGATATTCCATCAGTTTTTTTGCCTTGTGTTTTCTTTTTGGGAATTTACTCAAGAAGCCATTTTTCAGCCCAAGGTCTGCATGCATTATTTTTCTAATATTTTAGAGTATAACCTTTCACATTTGGATCTTCTGTCCTCATGGAATTCAACTTTGTATATTGTAAGTGGTATGAACCCAATTTTATTCTTCTCTAAATAGTGGGTCAATTTTTCTAAAGTCATCCACAAAAATACTGGTATTTTCCTTAATGATTTATCAAAACATTTATTAATCCAAGTTCCCATATATATATGATGGTATAGTCTATTCTTTAAATCAGTTTTTTACTTTCATGACTTTATATCTTAATATATGGTAGAGAGAAAGAATTGCCAGTCTTTGTTGTTCTTTTCAGAGTTTTTAAGCTCTTTATGGATCTTTACTCTTCTGTAATGTAGTTTGAGAGTCAGGTTGCCCAAATGCTAGAATTTTAGTTGCAAGTCCATTAAATGTATAACTTGTAGAGAATTACATCTTAATATTGAAGTCTTCACAATGTGTTATGTTTCTTTACTCATTTAGATCTTTTATATCCTCTGTAAGTTTTAAAATCTTGTTTTCTTGGATTTTAATTCCTATGTTGTTTTAGTGTTCATAAGTAGTACTGTGAATAGTAATGTTTCTTTTTTTCTTAGCTATTGCTGGTATAGAAGAACACTATATAATTATTGTACCTGGAAGCCCTTCTGACTCTTCACAGACTGGAATGGGGTAGTGCCTAGGTTACATAATGTAAAAAACATGGCCACATAATTTTGTCCCATCAGCATGGCCTGCCACTGGAAACTTCCTTTTAAAAGATAGCATGTGCAAATGGGCATGTTGAAATGTCTTGTACCATCTTCTTTATACTCTTTCTTATAACATCTCAACAGAAGCCAATGCCATAGAATTAGGAAAGGAACTATGATAGAATTCTGATTGGGAAGCTTTAATAAAATGGGATATTATCTCACAGTCTATAAGGTTAACTTCATAAGGCAGAACAGTGGCACTTCAGGTCAGGCAAAAAGCAAGTCAAAGATCCAGTAGCTTAAAAATGTATTCGATTGTATAATTAATGTCCTTCATTTTTCCCTCCACTCTGGTCATTCCAAAATATTCTGTAATAATTAATACTGAATCATACTGTACTTTCCAGATGTAGTTACATTTAATTGTCTACAAAAGCCCCTCCTGGAGTCACTTTATAGATCTTAACTTTTTCCATTCATGGCCTGGTTGTTGGTTCTAGAGCTCCAAAGAAATCTTTAAATGGTCTTCATAATTTTTAGGTGTTTCCAAGGGAAGAAATACAAAGCCAGATTTAAAGGGGAAGTTTCTATTTTGAGAGATGACTGTAGAGGCCATCTTACAATTAGACTTGGTATGTAGGCAAAACTGATAAATAGTTGTGATAGCTATTCTTGATTTACCTTAAGATTTTTTTTTAACAGATCATATCTGAAGATATTAGTGAACTGCAGAAGAATCAAACTACAACTATGGCCAAAATTGCACAATACAAGAGGAAACTCATGGACCTTTCCCACAGAACCTTACAGGTGGTAGTTTGGAATTTTTTTTCAATATTTGTAAGACTATATGTCATAGTAACTCTAAATAGGGATTTTTGCAATACCACAAACAGACTAAAAGGAAATAAAAGCCTGAAACTGAAAGTACCAAACTTTCTCAGTAAAATCTAGAAGTTGGAAGAGAGGTCTTCCAGGATTGGGTGGAAAACGTTAAAATATTCTAAAATTCACATCTTAATGAGAGCGTGGTGGGGGAAGCAGTGAAGAAATAAGTCATCTTGGTGCACGAAAAGCATGTGTCAGATAATTAATACCTGGTTTTCATAAAAACAGTAGAAAAATACATTTTTTATGTTGAATACTAGTAAAGGAGTGGGTAATCTTTAAGGGATGAAGAACAATAGAACTTCAAAATTAACAAGAAGAAATAAAAGAATAGCAACAAAAACTGAAGTGATAAACTATCATGAAAAATAGAAATACTATATACCAGAGTCAGTAGGAAATAGCAAAATCTGTACTCAGGAAAAATTTATATCCTTAAAAAAAACCTTCACTTCTAAAATACAAATGCAAAAGTAAATAACTTAATACTCATCTTAAAAGATTAGATTTGCCAAAAGAAACCAATGAGAGAAATAGAGATGATGTGAAATGAGTGAAAGAAAAAAAATCATAAATAAATTGAAAAGCTGTTTCTTTGAAAAGACCATAAAAATGCCGGAACATCTATTGAGAAAGAAAAAAGAGACTTACATCATGAGTCTGAAGAATGGAAAGAAAACTGGCAATGAAAAGAGAGATTACCACTGATACACAAAATGGACTAAGAAAATACTGCATGCAATGGAGGACAACAAATTTGGAAGCTAGCAGAACAGATGGTTTTCCAGTCAAACTGAAATTATCAAAATTAATCTGCAGAGAAGTAAAAATCTTAAATAGACAAATAACCATAGGAACACTTTAGAAAGTTATTAAAGATCAACCACGGAAAAAGCATGAAGCCCAGATAGTTTCATTGCTGAATTCTGACTACTGAAGAGCTAATTCCAAAGTTAAATCATCCCAAAGGGAAAAATATAGATAGCCTCCCCATTTTTTCAAAAACAGATTGAGATATAATTCATATCCTATACAATTCACCCATTTAAAGTGTACAATTCAGTCTTATGCAACCATTACCACACTCAATTTCAGAACATTTTCATAAAGAGACTCCATGCCCATTAACTATCATTTTCTATTTCATCCCAAATCCTCCCCAGCCGTAACACAACCACTTTCTGTCTCTCAGTTTTCCTGTTTTGGGTACTTCATTTAGTATGAGGTCTTACGTGACAGGCTTCCTTCATGAACCTTAATATTTTCAAAGTTCATGCATGTTGTAGCATGGAGAGTATTTCATTCCTTTTTATTGCTGAGTAATATTCCATTGTATGAGAAAAGCAGAGTTTTATTTATTGGTGAATATTTTGGTTTTCCCACTTTCCAGTTATTATGAGTCTTGCTGTTAACACTTGTATACAAGTGTGTGTTTGGATGAACGCCTTCATTTCTCTTGAGTATATAAACCTAGAATTGGAATTACTTGGTCATATGATAACTCTGTTTAGTGTTTTGAGAAACTGCCTGTTTTCCAAAGCAGCTGTACCATTTTATATTTGCTTTTTAGCACCCCTAAACAGTATCTGCAGACAGATATTAGAAATAGAGATGCAAATTGTGATGTGAAAAAAAGCCAGACTTGAATGCTACATATGGCATGATTCCATTTATATGACATTATGCAAAAGCCAAAACTAGGAACAGGTAACAGGTCACTTGCTAGGGAGAAGAGAGGAATGACTGCAGGGGGCAGGAAGGAACTTTTTGGGCTGATAGAAATGTTCTATATCTTGATTGTGTGATGGTAACATTACTGTGTTTGTCAAAATTCACGGAACTATACAGCTAAACAGTGCATTTTGTTATGTGGATTATACCTCAATAAATCTGACCAAAAAAAAAAAAAAACCACACAAATTCTACAGGAAATCTATCAACATAATTTATGTCAGCACATTCAAGGAAAAATGTATAATAAAAGCTGTTACCAAAAACAAACAGCAAGTACACAAAGGAGCAAAGCACTGAAATCAAATTCAGAAACTAGCCCCTGATCTACTATAGTATTACTACAATGCTGTCTTGGAGGTTACCTCATATATATAATGTGCAAGGTCATTAAGTAACTAATACTAATAGAAACATTGAAAAAGAGATTAAATTCTCTCTCTTTACTGACATGATTGTATATCTAGAAAACCCAAGGGAATAAGCTCTAGAATTAATGTGGTAAGATGGTTAGATACAAGATAAAAGTACAAAAATAAACATTTCTTTATACTGTATTAATGGAAATAGGGCAATATTCCATTTACTATGATGAAAAAACTAAGTAGTTCAGAATAAGTTTATGAAGAAAGTATAACATCTGAATCAAGGTCTTAACAAATAAGCCATAGTCTTACATGAGAAGACAATATCCATTTTATGAAATTTAAAAATTAGAAGTTTAAAAAAATTAGTATCTTTCAGTTCATAAAGGATAAACATTTTGAGAATGGCTTCTGAGAGAACAAAAGAGTGATGGAGACTTGCCTCACCAAATTTTAGAACCTTTTTTAAAGCTCTTATAATCAAATCAATTTGGAATTGGCATAGGATTGGACATAAAAATCCACTGAATAGAACAGAGAATCCAGAAATAGATGCAAGTGTATCTTAAATTTTAATATGACAGAGGTGGTATTTCAATTCAGTGGGTTTATTTAGTGAGGCTGGATTAACTGGCTATGTGGAAAAAAACAAAATTGGACCACTGTATCATACCACATACAAAAGTGAATTAAAGGCTTTAAGAAACTTAAAAGGCTACATGTACAACCAAAGGACTGAAGAGACTTTCAGCAGGAAAAGTGGTAACTATAAAATAAAATTGGCTACATAAAAATTAGAAAATTTTGTATAGCAAAAGATACCAGAAGCCATTTGTCAATAGTCAAGTGGTAGATTAAAAAAAAAGAATTTGAGTTTTCAAACAGCACTGTTTTTAGCTGTAGCATTAATGTTCATAATATACAGAGATCTATAATTTGACAAACCCCAACTAAAATATGGGCAAAGAATGTGTGGAGGCACAGCAAATGCAAAGTAGTTCTTAACCATTAAAAGGTGCTCCTTTAACTGTAAGAGAAATGCAGACTAAAGTAAAAATGTGAGCTCCCTTTACACTCATCAGATTGGGAAAAATTTCACCAGCACCACCTACTGCCGATAGGAATGTGGGGAAATGGGTACTATCATATGTGGCTTATGAATTTAAATTGTTAAAGTCTTTTAGGAAAACAGTCTAGCAGCTTCTGTTAACAATGTAAACACTTAAACCCAGTCCTTCTTAGGGGCCTGTACCAGTAAAGATATATACACAAAAATGCTTATTAAAGCATTGTTCATAATATCAAAACTAAAAACATATGACTCTCAGTAGTGAACTAATTGTATAAATTATTGGTTAATTGCATGAAAAATATGTGGCCATTAAAAAAAAATAGAGGAGTCTTATCAATGTACTAATATAATTTGCCTAATAAAAATGGACAATCAAATCTTGAACTGTTAAGATTCCTACAATATTATTTTTCAGCTGATTTCTTTCAACAATCAATTGTAATAAAATTACTTGCATAACTAAAAAGAGATGATTCTGTTGGTATTAGTGGGTTTTCTCTGTTTAGGTCCTAATCAAACAGGAAATTCAGAGGAAGAGTGGGTATGCTATCCAAGCTGATGAAGAGCAGTTGCGAGTTCAACTAGATACAATTCAGTGTGAACTAAATGCACCTACTCAGTTTAAGGTAAATGCTTTTAAGGCCATAAAGCTAGAATTTGTTTCTGGTGGGTCTGCAGAAAAATGTTACTTGGTCTTCAAAAAGAGGAATTTTGTATACTTGTTTTTAAGCATTTTGTTCTCTTTAATCAAACTTCCTTTCTAAGGTAGATTCTTCATCATGATGTTTTTTGGCTTGTATTAATGTTTCAAATAATGTACAGAGGGAGAACTAGACATTTGAATAGAGTAGTATATACATCCTTTTAAAAGAAAACATTCTCTTTTAGAATGTTGCTGTTAGCAATTGTAATTTGACTCGTCTTATTTTTAGGGCCGACTAAATGAACTGATGTCTCAAATCAGAATGCAGAATCATTTTGGAGCAGTCAAATCGGAAGAAAGATACTACATAGATGCAGATCTGTTACAAGAAATCAAGCAGGTAAGTATTGCACTGGAGTGCACTTCTAAAAAGATGAATTCACCACTTCACATCCATCTATTATACAAAAAAAAGCCAGATAACAACAAGTGTTGACTAGGATGTGAAGAAAATGGAACCCTTGTACATTGCTGGTGGCAATGTAAAGTGGTACAGCTGCTGTGGAAAACAGTTCCAAGAAAAATTAAACATAGAATTACTGTATAATCCAGCAGTTATTTTACCAGAAAAAAAACCATTCTCTCCTCTCACCCCCAAAAAAGATGAATTCAGAGGTAGTAGAGGCACCAAAGTTCCCTGGACCCTGCCTTCAGCATGAAGGCTGCAGCAGCACCTGGGAGGTCACTAGGATGTAGGACCTCAGTCCCACTCTGTCCAGACTACCTAACTACATTTTGCCAGGGTCACACAGTAATTTGTTTGCACAGCAAAGCTTGAGAAGTAACTGCTCTGTATCCTATCTTCCCAACCTGCATGTCACATACAAATTTTAACTGGGACCTGGATGGAGTTTGTGGTGGCCAGAACCTCCAACCACTTGTCTAAGGCTCACTGCTTTTGCTTACTGTCACTGATGTAAATGCAGATTGATTTAATGAAAGCTGTCCAACTACGGACTGTGCCTAAAGTAAGTGATATGGTAAACTTTGTGGAACATACTAGAAAGGACTGCTGGGATGGCCCTGAGGATTTTAGATGGTTATAAATGTCATCAACAAATCCGTTTTTATTAGAGTGGATATTGCCATTTAATGGAACTAAAAACTAGTTTGGCTCTCCTTGGTTCTTGGAGGGCATACATATACTTTACATTATTGTAAATATCTGCAACAAAATTAACTAAAGTTCTAACATAACTAGAAGATAAGGTTCTAACGTAATAAAGAACTATATTAAAAGTTTATGCAATGAAATTGGGAATAATATTAACACCAACCTAAAAAAATGAAAAGCAGTATATTGTTTTGGAAGGCAGCTATACTCACCACTATACCACCAATGCTTTTCTTTTTTTTTTGAATTTTGGTATCATTAATGTGCAATTACATGAGCAACATTATGGTTACTACACTCCCCCCATTATCAAGTCCCTACCACATACTCCATTACAGTCACTGTCCATCAGCGTAGTAAGATGCTATAGAATTACTACTTGTCTTCTCTGTGTTAGCAATATATTGTTTTGGGATTTAATCTCAGCTCTTACCACCTACCATATGACCTATTGTAGATCACTTACTTGTGTATCAGTTTCTTTATCTATAAAGAGATAATAGTGGTACCCCAAAACGTGCTCAAGAGGATTTTTAAATGCATTGTTAGTTTATATTCATGAGCTGTTAAAACTGCCTTAACCCCTGGGAAGGACTCTTAAAAATGTTAGCAGTTGGAGTTATCACTGTCATCACCATATACTTTAAACTTCAAAACATGAAAATTCTATTTTCAGAATGATTCTGCTGATCCTCTATATTTTGAGTACTTTCTTACATTGTTTTAATGTAATACCCTTTTTTATCAAAGATTTATAAAAGGCATCGATAAAGCATCTTCATCTTACGTAAAATTTCTTTTAAAGATGAAATATTTATTTCATTGTATTTATTTGATTGCTTTGTATATTTTACTATAGGTCATATAAAAGTGTTAGCAGAACATAGACCAACAGTGCTTAAATATGCATGTCTGCTGTGTATTTAGAGCAGCTACTAAATGCTCTATTGCTAGTAAAGTAATGAAAAAGTAATTTTACCTATGATTTACTTGTGCTTCAGTAGAGTAACACATGAATTTTTAAATTCCTTCTAGCATTTGAAACAACAACAGGAAGGCCTTAGCCACTTGATTAGCATCATAAAAGATGATTTAGAAGATATAAAGTTGGTAGAACATGGATTGAATGAAACTATCCACATCAGAGGTGGTGTATTTAGTTGACATTTCACAAACTTCTGTCAAAGGTTTGAAAAATATGTCTTCTTGCTACATCAGGCCTTCCTTAAGAATGAAACTGACTACATGGAGGAAAAAGAAAAATGTTCTCCTGGCTTTTTTTTGAGGAGGTTACTGACCAGTTATTGTTCATCATATCTGAAATAAGTCATTTCACAGCTCTTCAAAGATAGCTTTTAAAAGATTTATATCTAAAAGCTGTTACTTCTTTAAAGGGAGTACATAATTACCAAAAATATGTACTATTGTATGACAGCATTGTTCTCAGAAATCAGTGTTTAATGATTATTCTCCATTGAGCCTGTGTTCTGCTTTCCATAGCAAACACAAATTATCTACTTTGCACCTAATGAATAAACTACTTGGCTGTTCGAGGTTTGTACTTCAAAATGTAAATGTATGTCAGTTTTATATTTGTGAATTCATCTGTGGGAGGAGTAAAGATAATCCAAGAGTATTTAATGATTAATGTGGTTTTGTTTCCATTCTAAAAGATTTGAGAATATATTTTTATATTATTTTACTTATTTGAACTTACTGAATACATCTAAGCAATTAGGGTATAACAAAATTACATTTTATCATTTTAGCAATTTTTTTGTTTAAACCTTTTCATTTCTTAAAGATGAAAACTAAATAAATTCTTGATTTTCATTACTTTGAGAGAATTTTGTCTGATGCTTTAAATAAATTCTTGATTGTCATTACTTTGAGAGAATTTTGTCTGATGCTTTGTCTTGGGCAGAATGACTACTCATGCCAACACAAGTATTAAATCATAATTCAAGCATTTCAGTTTTTTCTAACATCTGATTTTTCCCTCCTAAGAAAAATATATCAGTGCTAATATATTTTGAGTAGGGTATGGCAAATAAACTCATTTCAGATATCATCTAGAATAAAGAATTCCCCAATACAGCATCAGTATCTGAAAACACTAGAAAATCTGAATTGACAGCAGTATGGAACAGTGATTCTTTTAAGCAGGTAATTGTACATTTTTCTGACTATAAATGCACACCCGGGCTGTGTCACATTGGCCCCTCCCGGACCGCTTCGCCTCTGTTTCTGTGGGTGCTTTGGCCTGTGGTGGGAGATGCCTGCCACTGTGCATATTATGGGGCATGGTGAGGCGTGTGGTGCGCTCTGTGTTCAAAGGCTATCCTCAGATCCCACTGAAGGACTTTCTCCCCAGTTGTTAATTGTATAGGAGACTTGGAACTTTGAAACTGTTTCTTTCCAAACTAGCACTAGAAGCTCGCAGTCACTTCTGCCAAGTTGATGGCCCAGAAACTTGTTACTCTATTCCCTATCCCGCCACCCCCCTTCAGCACTTTCCTACTTGTCACACTTCCAGCAGCGTCAGAAGAATTTCTCTTGTCTGTTTTCTCCTTGGGCTAGAAGATAGGCACTTTCATCCATATTGTTGAGTGTGGAAGGAGTTTCTGTCCCTCTGTATATTCTCTAACAGTAGGCAGAGTTGTTGATCTGATGAGAATTGTTACTCATTGAGCCACATTATCTAGTAGACGGTTCTCTAATCATACATACTATGCTCTGTTGCCTAGCCTTTCATTTTTTTGTGCTCTGATATTATCAGGTTCCTAAATTCACAAGATAAAATATCCCTAGGTTGGGCCTAGGTCTGCCTTTTAAAGCCAGGTCCAGTCAGCTTCCTAAGTTTGATCCTGCTGGTGACTGCAGCTGTGAGGGCCTGTGGTCCTTGTTCATGCAGCTGGATAGATAAGTGGACTCGGTCCACACAAACAATGACCAAGTTCTAGATCTGGGCGAGAAGGAGAAGGAAAGACCCACAGTGGCCTCAGAACTAAGTTATGTTCTCCAGCATAATTTACATAAGTTCTGTGTTTAATCTTTATCTGGCCACAGTTCTTGTGGATAGTCTAAAATTCTAAACATGAAATGAGGTAAGCAGAATTAAAGCACACTGAACCCCTAATGCCTAATTTAGATTTACTTTTTTTGTATCTTTGTAAGTGGCCTTAAACCCTTCTCGAAACATGGCAAAAGTGTCAGTTACCAAAGACTAAATTAGTCATTAATCAACCGTCACAGTACTTCAGGAAAAGGGTACTATATATAAAGTAGAATCTTGTTTTTCCCTGCTTATTTAGATATGTATATTCAGTACTGTCTACTGGGTAAAAATAAAGATTCAAGTTAGGGGGTCTATGTGAAACTTGGTAAACTGTGTTTACAAAAAATATAAAATTCATGTATCAAGGGAAGATGAGACTGAAGAATGATCCTATTTGAAGCCAAAGTTAAATCCTTAAGAGACAACCAGAACATCTTTAAAATTCTAATTCAGGAATTCATGATACCCACTAACATTGTTTGGTAATGGGCAATTCAGATATTTTATCTAATCTTAAAATGTTTAATTGAATTCAGTCAGAAGTATACAGTTTGGTTTTTTTTGTGGGTTTTTTTTTTGCAATCGTAAGATGAATACAGAAATAAGTGCAAAATCAATGTATGACATTTCTGGACCAACTTTTCAACCATGTGTTTCCATTAAAAGATTAACTTTCTGGATTTGGAAAGTACATAACAAAAATGCAGTTTTCATTTTATCAAGTGACTTTTGGCTAACAAGTGGAAAAAAACATTCCTTTTGCGATCCATATAAGAATATTTCAGGTAATAAAGAATGTCAGGTTACAGAGCCACAAAGAGATTAATAGCAGAAGCACCAATTGAAATGATAAATGTCCCAAACGGTGGAAGGAGCATTGTGCCAGAGGATGCAGAGGGATGGGTTTTGGGACCTGGAACTGGCACAGGACCTGGACCTGTTAATGAGAACACACAGTTACTGACATACCATTTTTGATACCAAGTTTCATCCACCTATACCATACTTTGTGAGTATGTGAACATTCAGGTTGAGTTAGAAACTTTCCTGAGATACTTCTGTAACTGAGAACAATTTTCAAAGAGTTCATTACAGATACCAAACTATATTTTCATAAATGTCCTCAGGGTGTACTGATCTAGGTTTTAGCTGGAATTCCACAGTTTTTTAAATAAGTACAAAGAAAATTTTTGTTCAAGTTCTCTAGAATTACTTTAGCATTTTTTTTTTCATTTTCTGTATGTTCATGTAAAGTTTTAATTCAGTATCTTCTATTTCAAGTTTTCATATACATACTTGAATAGCTACCAATATACAAACTGAATATAGCTTCATTTTTAAACACCAAGTCCTGTAAGCTAATGTAAAAAATGAATCTCTTCCTCCATATATACAAAAAAATGACTGTTTTCCTCCATCCAAAACACTGCTCTGGAACTGTTACCCTTTCATCTAAACTAGTGGAGAACAGTTGAATTCATCTCAGATGAACTGTCTCACTCTGCCCTTAACTGAGATAACTGACTGACAGCTGTGTTTTGGTTTGGGCTGCACAAAGGAGCCTTGACTAGAAGTATCCAAATGGGATTACCATTCAGGTTTCATAAGTGAAACAGAAATAGTAAATTATCTAAAAGCCTTCAATGCATATCAATTTGCTTGCCATAACTGGGGATACAGTTACAGGTATACAGATGAGGAAATGGATAGGCAAATGAAGTGCACTGACACATTTATTACTACAGAGCATGGTTCTCAAGGGGACAGTACCGCCCCATTAGAGGGAGTCTAGGAATCTGTCCAGCTACTTGTTGATGGTCACAACAGCAGAGTGGAAGTAGAGAGCTAGATATGCTGCAATGCTCTAGACAGTTTTTCACAATGAAAAGTTGACCCCACTTCTGCACAAATCTTAAATGTGCTGCTAGACATAAGTTAAAAATCTATTTCAGATGTTCAAACCCAGAACCTGAGTCAGTTTTACATATCAACAAAATATTTCTGGATAGTTTTAATAAACATTAGTTTCTACCTAGTACCTGCTTTATTTCTTCACTCTGATTTTCTTATACTTGCATAGAGCAGCTTCCAGTCTTCTAAATCCAAATTTATTTGCATAAGTAAATACAATCATCTGTTCACCTCATTATGTCTTCTCATATAATCTAGGCATTTATATATTGAAATATAATTTTGTTATAAATCATAGGACATTATATTGGTTTTTATGGGTGTGGGTGGGTTTTATCTGAATCTTCAGGATAGTATAAGGGCTTTATAAAGTGTTAGTTAAAAAAGCAAAAACTAGGTTGATAGGGTTGAGAACCACTGTTGTAAACAGCACAGGGTGTGTACAGACAGTTGAAAATGATTGATTACCCCAAATTATCCCCACCACATATGCACATATAAGCATATGACATTTTATTCTATTGTGATATCTCAAACTCTTTAAATTGTTCCTTAATTATTGAGGAAAAAAATTTACTTTTCTACACTGCAGATCAGATATTTATCAATTAACAAAATGAGATATTTCTTACTAGGATTGTCGATATCTTCTTGACTTTTGTATTCTAAAATATAAAGAGATTTTGAGTTAGTTGCATTGTACACTTATTTATCCCCAAGAGAAAAGTCTGACTAAATAATTAAGCAAACTTGGCTGTCTCTGGGAGTGGGTCTGAGGGGCAGGGTGTTAGATATAGAGGTATGTGTGGAGTTGGGAGAAAGGTTTATTTTTTACTAACTTTTGTGTTCTGAATTTTTCAACCATGTGTTTCCATTAAAAGATTAAATTTTATGTTTCCATTAAAAAAAGATTAAAATTATGTTTACAAAAAAGTATTTATTCTACACTCTGACCTAAGATTCCCAAGAACAACATTAATACCTACCATTCACTGAATGCTTACTATGTGTCAACATACTGTGCAAATGCTTTGCATACACTCATGTTTATTAGAGTCCGAGAAGGTAGGCATAGTTACTGGTATTATACAGATGTTCCTCAAGACTTGCACGAAGCCACAGAGGTCATCAGTGCAACACTGCCTGATTGCAAAGCCTTTGCTCTTTATTACTATGCTGTGCTAACTCCAAATGTGTTGGAAGCATTGATATATTACAATGTTGCCATATTTGGATGGCTTAAGATGCCAAATGCCAATTCTAGGAGTCCAGCACAGAGGTGTATTTTCTATAATTAAATCTGGCTGCAAGACGTGTCATTTTATAGAAAATGAACAAAATTTGAAAAGTTTGAGTCCTGGTTTTCTCCTTATAGCCTTCTACAGGTTTCTTAACCTTCCTATGTTCCATGTGTTTTTATCTCTGAAATGGCAGTAACAGTATTTATTGTCCTGGATTTAAATGAGATCTGTGTAAATGTTTTCACACTGCCTTTAAAAATGCCTGCACTATACAAGCCTTCCAGGAGAGGGCACTATACAAACAGTCCCAGCAGGACCTAGCAGCCTGTTGGAGGACATGGTGAGAGTAGTGAGGAGCACAGAATGACTGGCCTCATGCTGTATGGCTCTCATACACACGTGGATGATGCTATTCCTGTGATTACAGATTCCATCACAGTAGCCAACCCACCATGGGAAGCCTCTGACCCCATTAGGGAACAGACAGGAGGAGCTGGAAGCCAACTGTTCTGGCGTTAGGTCAAGCACCTTTCCCTCTGCTTGGCCCAGAAAGCCTTAACAGCAGCCTTCTGTTTACACTGAAAAGCGTTCTCAACATTTTCCCCGTCTGGCTTGCAGACTGAGATGTCAGAAGCTGGGGAGTCCAGGTGTCCTCCCCAAACCCCTTAAAATTGAACTGGATGATTATGGGAAAGGACTCAGAGCCCCATGAGGCCTCTACCCCCAGTCAAGAGTTTATTACCAGGTCTTCTTTCCGGTTGTAACATTTTTATTCCTAAATGAGAGATTTTCAGGTAACAGACAACAGCTACCATTTACTACTATTATAAAATTCTCATTCATTTTGCCTGTACTTTATCTTATTAGGGCTTTAATTAGTCCTGCTGATATTTTCTTCATTTTACAGATGTGAAAAGAGAGGTGCAGAAAAATGAAGTAACTTGCACAAAATTACCCAGAGAGAAATGGCAGAGGAAAGACTCAATGAAGCTGGGTCTGTGTGTCTACACAGCCCATGTTCATCCCACACCCAGCACAGTGGCTGCCTTTCATGTAAGCAGTGTGCCTAGTAAGGCGCCAACAAGGGGACTGTGCAAACTCAGGTCCAGCAAGCTGAAGAGTTGAGGACACACAGGTGTGTCATAGTGTCATTAGAGGTTCATTTCAAAGTTGTGGCCAAATAAATCCAACACCGAAAATCTGGGTGAATATGAAAGTTGCTGGACCATCTCTCCAGGCCTATGTCTGTGCTTTCAGTGATTAACTGTGAGCATGCTGTTCCTGTACACAGCATGCAGTTTCCATAAACAGCAATGTTAGGCAAAAGCTCAGTACTGTGTGGATGGCTGTAAAGAGGCTAAAAATCTAATTTCTTTAACAAATGATCATTCCATAATAACAAAACTGACCAAAAATTGTTTCAAAACACTACATGAGCTCAGAAGAAAGGATTCAAGACATGCACGCTGAGGTTTTGTGTTTTATAGTCTTTACAGATATCTGCACAAGGTAAACATGACAAGCATTAGCCACATTTGAAATATGGCAGTTTGGAGGCCTAGAGAAGTCTTATTGTCCATAGCTCTCTGGCAAAATATCATGTCCACTTTTTGTTTTTTAATTTATTTTTCCTCCTTGTCTCTGGAAAAAAGTATTTTAAAATTAAGTTTCTATTTTCTTCTTCTTCTGTAAGAATAGGTTCCGAACCCTTTCTGAGGCACCTGACAGGAGCAGCACACTGTGAAGTTTCTCTGGTCTCAGAAACCCATGGCCCCGCGATGGCCTTGGCCTCAGAGCAATAGCCTCACACTTTTTAAATGTCCATTTTCATGGTCATATCTTAGAGGTAGGTTACATCTGCCAATGTAAATATACTGGAAAAACACTTGAGGAACCCCAAGTCTTAAGGAACAGGTACTTGATCCTTAGTTAAAGACACCTGGTCCTTCACTAACTTATGAGATCTTGTGGTAAGTACATAGGCTCCCCTGCATGTCTAATGGTGCCAATTACATCGATAACCTCCAAAGTGGCAGCTTCCTCTCTGACATGCCTACCATTGCTTACCAGGTAGTGAAAAAGGTTCTGGAATTTTCATTCCTAAATGAGAAAGAAGTTTTCAGTGACTTGCAATTTGTTCCAGTGAGTACAATTTCCAAATTCTTGTCATTAGCTCAAGTGACACATGCGCCAGAGGTCCCACTGCACTGTGGTTTCTGACTTTTTATGTGAAAATTCTGGCTACATGAACCCTCACTGTGCAAATCCCCACCAAGCTTAAGGGAGCCTAAGAGAGCCTTCTGTCATCGTTACCCTCCAAGCCTGTCTCCATGCCAGGAAAATACTATGCTTGGAGTCCCAGATGCTGAGATACTAGTGAAAGCTAACGGTCAGCTTTTGCATAAAGTTAAAGTTTCCCCTGAATAACTTCAACTGTAGAACTTGGAATGTGCTGGACTGCCTGCCTTCAGGGCCCAGCAGCCTTGCCTTCAGCTATGCCCCAGTGAAGCTAACTTTTCTGCACCAGGAATGCATGGCACTAGGAAAAAAAGGCACTTTCTCGACTCTCTTCAGCTAACTCTTTGTAGAATGGCTGGCAGGCAGCTCTAAGGGAAATATTAATGAAAAACAGTTTCATGACAGTATTCTCTTTAATGCCTGGGGGAATCCTCCTCACCTTACACTTGGACATAGAAAGTAAACAGAAAGCTATCTTACCAGGTATTTGAGTGGGTTCATGGTTCTCCACACCTAAAGACAGAAATGAACATTGGTTAGTATTAACTCAATTATCATGCATTGTTAATGCTCCCTTTTGCTCATTCAATGGCACTTCATTCTCTAACTGGACAAAGCCCAAACTCTGTAGCCTAGACTTCAAGAATTTCCATGATCTGGCCCATATCTCTCCAACCTTATCTTAAGGTAGTCCTAGTATGTCGGTTTTTACATGAAACAGTAGTGGGTTAAGACTTTGCTTGGTTTAGTTCTACTTTTAGCTCTATGATTGGGCAGCCTTCTTAATCCCTCTGAGCTTCAATTCCTTATTTATGTAAAAAAAATACTTTGTAGATTTGTAGTAAGTGATGATTAAAGGAGGTACATATAAAAATGTTTAGTACATTATGTGGAAGGTAATAAGCACTCAATGGAAGGAGTCCCTCTATTCCGATTTAACTCATTCTTCAACTGCTACATGCCAGGTAATGTGCTTAGTCCTAGGAGTCCTCACGTCTCTTCGTAATCTTGTAGCTAGTTTCAAAGAGTAAGTAAAAAGATCACTCACTGGGTAAGACAGTGAACTCCTGGCTTTTCACTCCTAAAGGTGAGAATAGAAACTATGAAATTATGCAGTAAGAACTATTAAAAATGCAACTGGCTTGAAAATTAATTTAACTTTATATTTACATGGCTATTTACAGTGGAAAACTCTAAAAGCTTTGGAAGATGGCAAGGGACAAGGTAAAAGGGGAGACAGTCTGATCCACGGGAGCATGACTGACTTATGTGAAACAATGGCCTCTGATCCAGGATCCTCCTAAAAGCAAAACAGCTCTTGTTGATTTGGTTTTATTCAGTCCAAAGACAGACCAACATATGTCATAATATATTTTCAAAAACATTTCTTTGTAAAAATAAGATTATCTAAGTAATCCATTATAATTACAGATACTTTGGAAAAATACAGGAAATTATTAAAAATTGCTCATAATCCCAGATCTCAAAACTACTCATTCTTAACATTTTTGGCATATTTCCTTTTAATCTCTTTGCTGTGTATGTGTGTCTGTATGCGTGTATACATTTTTTTAAATTGTTTCCAGTTTTATTGAGATATAACTGACATACAGCACTGTATAAGTTTATAGTATGTAGCATACCGATTGGACTTACATATATTGTGAAAAGATTACCACAATTAGTTAACATCCTGGATCTCACATAGACACATATAAACAAGAAAAATGTTCTTTTTCTTGTTTTGAGAACTCTTAGGATCTAGTCTATTAACAACTTTTAAATACAGTCTTAGGGCAGTGTAAGTATCATCACCAAGCTGCACATTACATCCAGTACCTACTTATCTTGTAACTAAAAGTTTGAACCTTTTGATATTTTATAATAAAGTTGGTATTTTATTCTACATGTTGTTTAGATCCTATTTGCCACTGTATTTTAAGTACTTTCTCATATCTTTAAATACAAAAATAGGACTTTTAAGTTGTTTAGTGTTTCATAATATGGATATAATTTAACTTCTTTAACAATACCCAACTATTGGACACTAAGGTTACTTACAAATTTTAGCTACCATAATACTGTGTAAACATTTTTGTACACAAATCTTTATGTTTATGTCCTTAGGACAAATAACAAAGTGTTTTTACTGGGTTAAAAGGTATGGACACTTTTAAGGCTGGTAATACATACTATCAAATTGTCCTCCAGAAAAGTTCCAGTTTATAATCTCCCCAGTAATTCATGAGAGTGTTCCTATCCCAGCACCTTCAAGGACATTTAATTAATACCATTTTAAAAAAAAAGACAAAAACAGAAACTTGGGAATAAGTTGAACTTTGAAATATATTTAATAATCAAATGGATATAGCTAATACCATCTGTTACTCAGATTGCTAGAAGCAGAAATAAATATACAAAATCATCACCTGAATTTGAAAAAAGATACTGCCATTGTTTAATGCCCCTCTCAACACTTTAGGTCCCAAGAGTCTGTGAAATAATTAGTCACACCTTCCTCTATCTATATAAACAGCCAGCATAATGCAGAAAATACGTTCTCTAGAACTGGTTCCCCATGTCATGTCTAACCACTCAGCAGGAGGACCTAAGAGTTGTCAGATAGGCTCAGAAAGCTGCTGTGTCATCATTATAATGAAGTATATCTGAAACTTAGGAGGCTCTGATACACCAACTAGTAAGCTAAGATGGGTTCTGCCTTCTCAGTTTCCTTTACCACGCCATGCCCACCTGCTCCCATCCCTGAGGGTGTGGCCTTGCAAATGTAAAGCCCCAGAGTTTATGACAACGCCTTACCAGGGTCTTCAAGCTTCTGATTTTTCTCACCTAAGTTACAATAAGAAACTTGTCAGTTTTAACGACTGGACAAAATAATTGGGAGTTACTATTGTTATAGCAAAACTATTTTCAGGTACTATGGCCATGAAGAATGATTTGGTATATCCAATAAGTGAATGCTACTAAATTTAAATGTCAACCAGAGTTTAAATGCACCTTGGCTAACTGGGCTGGAACATTCTTCTGGCCCACCCTACTAAGAAAAACCATCACATCTAGCAATTCTCCTGGGGATCTCACTGAGCTAGAAAAATGTCTGTCTTGAAGAGTCAGCTGAGGTCCCTGTGAAGTGGCCCATAAAATTTCTGACTGTAATGGGCCAATCAGAAGTGTTGTTAAGCAGCTCCTCTGGGTCATCAAATACTCCCACCAAGACTAGTAATATCTTCCAAACATCAGAAACTGCATACTTAAGGAAGGGCCAGGTACTCTTATCTCTTCAATAAAGAAAAACTTACTGTAGCTTCGTGAGCCAAACACCTAATAAGGAAGTTAAATGCAAAGAAGTGATTTGGGCCACATCATCATAAATGGAAACTTGGGGAAAAAGCATCTAATTACTCATATATTTTAGTCAAATTGATGCCAAACGTCAGCATATTTGAGATTTACAAATGACCAACTTCTGCTTTCATCTGGATGTTTGGTATCACACAGGCTAATCTCATGACCGAACACAGAGACTCTCAGACCTGTCAGGGGCAACTAGCTCTTCAAGTGCCACCAACCTGTTCCTAAGAATGTTCCCATATTATTCAGAACCCAGATAGCCAACCCTCTCATATGCAGGGAGGTAAATTTCCCCAGAATAGATTCCTCCCCACCCATTCCCCACTCCTTGTATCTGCCATGTTACTCATTCACAGCTACAGAGTACTCCTTCTCTTCAGCTAAGAATTCAATTTACTAAATAGGAAAGAGCTACAAAACATCCATTAAGGATTATTTTCTTAAATTATAACTCTTACCAGGCTTGTAGATATAGATGGGTTGAAAATATTCTGAAACACAAACATGTTTTTGTTACACAGTACTATATGCTCAGATGTGAATGTCAGGTTCAGCTTATTTTTAAATGCTTATTAATAATAAAGATTTGAGTTGGCTTACATTTAAGATAATAGAAAATATGGTAATATGAAAAATATAAGATTTCAGTCTCAAAAACAAATGGATGTGGATTTATTTTAATTATATGAAGAAAAATTCATAGAAAAACTAGTCAGGAAGACAGCTAGAAACAGACCCTTATTTTCAAACTTTTAAATAAGGATGTCTTCAAAAAGATCCACTCAAAGTATGCATGAGCCCAAGGCATATTCTGGCAACTTTGGTTCAAATCTGCTGGGCTTGTGTGATTTTGCTGTTCCTGAATACACTAAGAGTTCCTGTTCACCTTCCCAAATCTTTCCTATGGTTTTCTAAGAAAGAATCGTTTTTTTGTCACATCCTTCTGTTCTTCTCTGAAGAAGCTGAGATAGACCGAATTACCTACCATTCCGTCCCTGCCAGTCTCCCCTCAGCCCCCTGAGCCATAGTCACTCTATTCCTTCATTAGTCTCCCGAATGTTATTTCCTAAGGTATCAAAACACAGGCCACAAGTCTAACTCCATGCAGAAGGGTCATATAGGGGCGTGAACAGGCTGGAGCGAGAGATGCGCATCCCTGCCTGGGGCTGAGGTAACAAGCAAGTGGCAGCAGTGCTCCTCCTTGAGAGAATGCTGACTGACAGTGGGACCCTGGTGGGGGGCCCCAGCCCAGAGCTGTGAGAAATAATGCTGGTAAAACTCCCACTACAGAGAATACTTTAAAGCATAGCTTACCTGTGTTCTCAACACAATGTGCAGTCTTTAGTCCTGAAACATAAAGACAGAAAGCTTTATTAGTCAGACACAATCTACCCTAGTAAAGATTTCAGATTGGCCTGTGGCTACTCAGTAACCTAATCGGCAAACTCCTCACCTATCAGACCCATACTTTAGTGGGATTCAAACTGCAGAACAACTACATTTTTGTATTCATTGTACAAAGGAGGTATGACCTTAGGTAAGACAGCTAACATTTCTAGAACTTAATTTCCTCATCTGTGTCTTTTACTGGGAGACTGCTTCAAATGACCGACATAGGCCCATCCAAAGTTACACTTTATGACTCTGTTCTGTGATTAGTCTGTGTAAGTCAAGGGAAAATTTACCTGTCTGTTCAATTAATCCTCTATTCAGATACTAAATGTCCTTGAGCAAATCTCCTTTACTATGACAATTCCTATGCACTGGAGAAAGAATTCTAATCACATCTCTGGCATCCTTGACCATATAAATAAAGACCCTTCATATTCATATAGAGAAACAGAGATGGGCTGCCCCAGAAAACTGTTCTAGATGTAAAGAAATCCACAACTTCTGGAGAACAGGAACAGGGCACCTAACAGTAAGGCCCTAGATCCTCCTCCTGGTGATGCCCTAGAGTCATCAGGGGCGCAGTGATTCCCCTGAGGCTTAATAAAAAGGAAGGTCTGCTAGCCAGCCCACAGCAAGTAAGGCAAAAACGGCAGCGAGAGGGTGTTTAGATTTGGGGCCAGCCTGAGCCAGGGAGGGCTTCTCAGAATGCCACCTGAAGGCCTAGTGTCCTATGATCTCTTCTCCATGTCCTGCTAACTCACTGGCCCAATCTGGATGTTCAACTACCTGAGGATGAACCACTCCATCTAAGATGGGGGCCTGGCTTCACTATGACAGATGTGCTCTTTTGTAAGCTGCTCTCTAATCTTATTCTATTTGTGAACTTTGAACCAAGAATCCAGATAACTTGCTCCAGTTTCTACTAGTTCAGGAAATGGTAAAGATCTGTTAGACTCGGGGTGGTACCCTGAGGCTAACCTCAGGTGTTTGGCTGGGCTAAATATGTAAAAAACAGTTCTAGAAACTAATACACAATACTGCCTCAGCAGCTGATGAGTGAGCGCAAGCCTCACCCGAAGGGCTTACATGAGGGTGAGGGGAGTTGGGATGAAGAGCTACAGTGTAATAGAGAGATTTAGCCTGGTGACCAGAAAGGGGGATTTTAAAAGCCTTTATCTTTTGTCTATAGCACAAATTAGAGCATGGTTCTTAAAGTGTAGTCTTACAATCACATACTTCAGAATCACCTGGGTATTTATTAAAATTGCAGATTCCAGGACCCTGCCAGGACTATTGATAGAGAATTTCTGGGGGCTCATGCCTGGTAATATGCATTTTAAGCAAAGACTCTAAGTGATCTTTATGCACAAAATTTTTGACCAACTCCCCAGAAGTAGGGGATAGATATCTTTTTTTTAATTTTTATTTTATTTTGTTATCATTAATCTACAATTACATGAAGAACACTATGTTTACTAGGCTCCCCCCTTCAACAAGTCCCCCCCCCCACACCATTAGAGTCACTGTCCATCAGCGTAGTAAGATGCTGTAGAATCACTACTTCTCTTCACTGTGTTGCACAGCTCTCCCCATGCCCCCCCCCTACGTTATACATGCTAATCGTAATGCCCCCTTTCTGTTTACCTGCCCTTATCCCTCCCTTCCCACCCATCCTCCCCAGTCACTTTCCCTATGGTAACTGTTAGTCCATTCTTGGGTTCTGTGATTCTGCTGCTGTTTTGTTCCTTCAGTTTTTCTTTGTTCTTATACTCCACAGATGAGTGAAATCATTTGATACTTGTCTTTCTCTGCCTGGCTTATTTCACTGAGCATAATACCCTCTAGCTCCATCCATGTTGTTGCAAATGGCAGGATTTGTTTTCTTTTTATGGCTGAATAATATTCCATTGTGTATATGTACCACATCTTCTTTATCCATTCATTTAATGATGGACATTTAGGTTGCTTCCATTTCTTGGCTATTGTATATAGTGCTGCGATAAACAGGGGTGCATCTGTCTTTTTCAAACAGGGCTGCTGCATTCTTAGGGTAAATTCCTAGAAGTGGAATTCCTGGGTCAAATGGTATGTCTATTTTGAGCTTTTTGAGGAAACTCCAAACTGCTTTCCACAATGGTTGAAATAATTTACATTCCCACCAGCAGTGTTGGAGGGTTCCTCTTTCTCCCCAATCTCACCAGCATGTGTTGTTGTTTTGTCTTTTGGATGGTGGCGATCCTTACTGGTGTGAGGTGATATCCCGTTGTGGTTTTAATTTGCATTTCTCTGATGACTAGCGATGTGGAGCATCTTTTCATGTGTCTGTTTGCCATCTGAATTTCTTCTTTGGAGAACTGTCTGTTCAGCTCCTCTGCCCATTTTTTGATTGGATTATTTAGTTTTTGTTTGTTGAGGTGCATGAGCTCTTTATATATTTTGGATGTCAACCCTTTATCGGATCTGTCATTTATGAATACATACTGTAGGGTACCTTTTTGTTCTATTGATGGTGTCCTTTGCTGTACAGAAGCTTTTCAGCTTGATATAGTCCCACTTGTTCATTTTTGCTTTTGTTTCCCTTGCCCGGGGAGGTATGTTCATGAAGAAGTCGCTCAAGTTTGTGTCCAAAAGATTTTTGTCTATGATTTTTCTAGGAGTTTTATGGTTTCATGGCTTACATTCAGGTCTTTGATCCATTTTAAATTTACTTTTGTGTATGGGGTTAGACAGTGATCCAGTTTCATTCTCTCACATGTAGCTGTCCAGTTTTGCCAGCACCATCTGTTGAAGAGACTGTCATTTCCCCATTGTATGTCCATGGCTCCTTTATCGTATATTAATTGGCCATATATGTTTGGGTTAATGTCTGGAGTCTCTATTCTGTTCCACTGGTCTGTGGCTTTGTTCTTGTGCCAGTACCAAATTGTCTTGATTACTGTGGCTTTGTAGTAGAGCTTAAAGTTGAGGAGCACGAACCCCCCCCACTTTATTATTCTTTCTCAGGATTGCTTTGGCTATTCGGGGTCTTTGGTTGTTCCATATGAATTTTTGAACTATTTGTTCCAGTTCGTGGAAGAATGTTGCTGGTAATTTGATAGGGATTGCATCAAATCTGTATATTGCTTTGGGCAGGATGGCCATTTTGATGATATTAATTCTTCCTAGCCAAGAGCATGGGATGTGTTTACATTTGTTAGTGTCCTTTTTAATTTCTTTTAAGAGTGTCTTATAGTTTTCAGGGTATAGGCCTTTCATTCCTTGGTTAGGTTTATTCCTAGGTATTTTATTCTTTTTGATGCAATTGTGAATGGAATTATTTTCCTGATTTCTCTTTCTATTAGTTCATTGTTAGTGTATAGGAAAGCCACAGATTTCTGTGTGTTAATTTTGTATCCTGCAACTTTGCTGTATTCTGATATCAGTTCTAGTAGTTTTGGAGTGGAGTCTTTAGGGTTTTTTATGTACAATATCATGTCATCTGCAAATAGTGCCAGTTTAACTTCTTTTTTTGCCAATTTGGATTGGTTGTATTTCTTTGTTTTGTCTAATTGCCATGGCTAGGACCTCCAGTACTATGTTGAATAACAGTGGGGAGAGTGGGCATCCCTGTCTTGTTCCCGATCTCAGAAGAAAAGCTTTCAGCTTCTCACTGTTCAGTGTGATATTGGCTGTGGGCTTATCATATATGGCCTTTATTATGTTGAGGATACTTGCCCTTTATACCCATTTTGCTGAGAGTTTTTATCATGAAGGGATGTTGAAGTTTGTCGAATGCTTTTTCAGCATCTATGGAGATGATCATGTGGTTTTTGTCCTTCTTTTTGTTGATGTGGTGGCTGATGTTGATTGATTTTCGAATGTTGTGCCATCCTTGCATCCCTGGGATGAATCTCACTTGGTCATGGTGTATGATCCTTTTGATATATTTTTGAATTCAGTTTGCTAATATTTTGTTGAGTATTGTTGCATCTAGGTTCATCAGGGATATCTGTCTGTAATTTTCTTTTTTGGTGGGTTTTTTGCCTGGTTTTGGTCTTAGGGTAATGTTGGCTTCATAGAATGAGTTTGGGAGTATTCCCTCCTCTTCTATTTTTTGGAAAACTTTAAGGAGAATGGGTATTATGTCTTCTCTGTATGTCTGATAAAATTCTGAGGTAAATCCATCTGGCCTGGTGGTTTTGTTCCTGGGTAGTTTTTTGATTACCACTTCAATTTCTTTGCTGGTAATTGGTTTGTTTAGATTTTATGTTTCTTCCTTGGTCAGTCTTGTAAGGTTGTATTTTTGTAAGAAGTTGTCCATTTCTTCTAGGTTTTCCAGTTTGTTAGCATATAGGTTTTCATTTTATTCTCTAATAACTCTTTGTATTTCTATGGGTTCCATCGTGATTTTTCTTTTCTCATTTCTGATTCTGTTGATGTGTGTTGATTCTCTTTTTGTCTTAATAAGTCTGGCTAGAGGCTTATCTATATTGTTTATTTTCTCAAAAGCCAGCTCTTGGTTTCATTGATTTATTCTATTGTTTTATTCTTCTCAATTTTATTTATTTCTTCTCTGGTCTTTATTATGTCCCTCCTTCTGCTGACTTTAGGCCTCATTTGTTCATCTTTTTCCAATTTTGATAATTGTGATGTTAGACTATTCATTTGGGTTTGTTCTTCCTCCTTTAAATATGCCTGGATTGCTACATACTTTCCTCTTAAGACTGATTTTGCTGTGTCCCACAGAAGTTGGGGCTTTGTGTTGTTTTGTCATTTGTTTCCATATATTGCTTGATCTCTATTTTGATTTGGTCATTGATCCATTGATTATTTAGGAGCATGTTGTTAAGCCTCCATGTGTTTGTGAGCCTTTTTGCTTTCTTTGTACAATTTAGTTCTAGTTTTATATCTTTGTGGTCTGAAAAGTTGGTTGGTAGAATTTCAATCTTTTTGAATTTACTGAGGTCTTTTTGTGGCCTAGTATGTGGTCTATTCTGGAGAATGTTCCATGTGCACTTGAGAAGAATGCGTATCCTGTTGCTTTTGGATGTAGAGTTCTATAGATGTCTATTAGGTCCATCTGTTCTAGTGTGTTGTTCGGTGCCTCTGTGTCCTTACCAATTTTCTGTCTGGTGGATCTATCCTTTGGAGTTAGTGGTGTGTTGAAGTCTCCTAAAATGAATGCATTGCATTGTATTTCCTCCTTTAATTCTGTTCGTATTTGTTTCACATATGCTGGTGCTCCTGTGTTGGGTGCATATATATTTAGAATGGTTATATCCTCTTGTTGGTCTGAGCCCTTTATCATTATGTAATGTCCTTCTTTATCTCTTGTTACTTTCTTTGTTTTGAAGTCTATTTTGTCTGATACTAGTACTGCAACACCCGCTTTTTTCTCCCTGTTGTTTGCATGGAATATCTTTTTCCATCCCTTGACTTTTAGTCTGTGCATGTCTTTTGGTTTGAGATAGGTCTCTTGTAAGCAGCACATAGATGGGTCTGGCTTTTTTATACATTCTCTTACTCTGTGTCTTTTGATTGGTGCATTCAGTCCATTTACATTTAGGGTGATTATTGAAAGATATCTACTTATTGCCATTGCAGGCTTTAGATTCATGGTTACCAAAGGTTCAAGGTTAGCTTCTTTAGTATCTTACTGCCTAACTTAACTTGCTATTATAGACACTGTGTGGTGATTCTTTATTTCTCTCCCTTCTTATTCCTCCTCCTCCATTCTTTATATGTTGGGTGTTTTATTCTGTGCTCTTTTGTATTTCCTTTAACTGCTTTTGTGGGTATTTGATTTTATTTTTTGCCTTTAATTAGTATTTGGTTGGTCTGCTTTCTTCGCTGTGATTTTATTTTCTCTGTTGACATCTGTTTAGCCTTAGAAGTGCTTCCATCTAGAGCAGTCCCTCTAAAATACCCTGTAGAGGTGGTTTGTGGGAGGCAAATTCCCTCAACTTTTGCTTGCTTGGGAATTGTTTAATCCCTCCTTCATATTTAAATGATAATCGTGCTGGATACAGTATTCTTGGCTCAAGGCCCTTCTGTTTCATTGCATTAAATATATCATGCCATTCTCTTCTGGCCTATAAGATTTCTGTTGAGAAGTTTAATGATACAGCCTGATGGGTTTTCCTTTGTAGGTGACCATTTTCCTCTCTCTAGCTGCCTTTAAAACTCTGTCCTTGTCCTTGATCTTTGCCATTTTAATTATTATGTGTCTTGGTGTTGTCCTCCTTGGGTCCCTTCTGTTGGGAGTTCTGTGTACTTCAGTGGTCTTTTCCATTATTTCCTCCCCCAGTTTGGGGAAGTTTTCAGCAATTATTTCTTCAAATACACTTTCTATCCCTTTTTCTCTCTCTTCTTCTTCTGGTACCCCTACAATGCAGATATTGTTCCTTTTGGATTGGTCACAAAGTTCTCTTAACATTGTTTCATTCCTGGAGATCTTTTTATCTCTCTCTGCTTCAGCTTCTATGATTTCCTGTTCTCTGGTTTCTATTCCATCAATGGCCTGTTGCATCTTATCCATTCTGCTTATAAATCCTTCCAGAGATTGTTTCATTTCTGTAATCTCCTTCCAGAATTCATCCCTTAGCTCTTGCATATTTCTCTGAAGATCCATCAGCATGGTTATGACCTTTATTTTGAATTCTTTTTTAGGGAGATTGGTTAGGTCTATCTCCCCAGATTTCTTCTCAGGAGAGGATGTCTGCGTTAGTCTGGTTTGTATCAAATTCTTCTGCCTTCTCACGGCGATAGATGTGGTTGTGCGGAGCTGGCGCATGTGTTGGCTGGGGGAACATCCCTTCTTGTTGGTTTGTGGCCTTCCTCTCCTGGGAGAACGGCGACCCCTAGCGGCTTGTGCTGAGCAGCTGTGCACAGACAGGGTTCTAAATCTTGCCTGGCTGCTGTGAAATAATCTCTACCCTGCTGCTGTGGGCATGGCCAGCCTCAGGCTGCTGCTCCACTATGGCGGAGCGGCATCCGAGGGGAAACGGGTAGGAGACTATTTATCTCCATGAGGGGCCTCAGTGCCGCGCTGCCACCCAGGGGGTTAGGGCACCTGGAGTTCCCCAGGATTCCCAGATGCTGGGCTAAGTGTTCTGGGATGTTTCTGTCCAGCTGTGGGGTCCCTGCTCTCTTTTCTTTGTCCCAGGGGCACCGGCTGCAGGGACCCACTCGCAGATTTTACTTTCCCATTTCCCTAGTATCCAGCAGTCCACGCACTGTGTGTCTGCGCTCCGGTGCGTATGGCTGGGGCTGGGTGTTCGGCAGTCCTGGGCTCCGTCTCCCTCCCGCTCTGACTCCTCTCCTCCCGCCGGGAGCTGGGGGGAGGGGCGCTCGGCTCCCGCGGGGCCGGGCCTTGTATCTTACCCCCTTTGCGAGGTGCTGGGTCCTTGCAGGTGTAGATGTAGCCTGGCTATTGTCCTGTATCTTCTTGTCTCTCTTTTAGAGATAGTTGTTTTTGTTGTATTTTCAAAATATATATATGGTTTTGGGAGGAGATTTCTGCTGCTCTACTCATGCCGCCATCTTGGCTCCCTCTGAGGTATCTTTTTTAATGCTAACATCAATCCATTTATTCAAGACTGCATTTCTCCACCCTATTTGACTCTGGACTTAATTTTCCATTAGCTTTTCAGCAGGAAAGTATCAAAACTATTTTGAGTCACTAAAGAAGTAGCACAATTGGACATGGATAGGATACTGATCTGGAAATAATGGCAGAAGGTGCACGTATATATGGAATGAGAAAAGAGAATATACCTGCAGGTTCAGCAGGTGTAAAAAGACATGAGATTACTATGACTAACTTTATTCCTGTAAATTTGAAATGTAAGACAAATGCCTAGAAAAATATAACTTATCAAAAATAACAAGAATAAACAGAAAACTCAAGTGGTATTTTAACTGAGTAATTAAAATTTTTCCCACAAAGAAAATTCCAGGACAACTAGTTTTTTCCAGAGTACTGAAGAAAGGGAGCTGCATGGAGAACTCTAGAGATCTTCAAAGGGTTTCCCTCAAGAATTCAGCAAAGTACTGATCAGCTTCTATGTGTTAGGAAGCTAGCTACCCAAGGCCCCAGACAGAACGCACAGGATCAAGACGAGGGCCTATTCCCATCAGCTACACTGGAAAACCTTGTGAAAGCTGTAACTTTAGCAGGGAACTCTCCGGAAGGAAGCCCAAGAAGCAGTCTAGCCAAGAGTAAATAAAGCCCTTCCAGGACTTCCCTTTCTCCTTCAGGTCCCAAGAAATTACAGACAGCTTTGACCAAACTCCTGGTTGACTGGAATTCCTGGCAAGAACAGTCCAGCAGTATTTGCGGCCTCTGGGCATTTGAACACAAGGACATCCCAGATCTGCGGGGAGGATGCTGCTAGTCCATGCTGGGCCTGTCTTACTGAAAGGAAGTCATGACTCTCCCACCCAGTACCTTATTATATAATGGGTTCTCACAGAACTAAATTACCATGAGGCAGGATAAACCCCCAGAAGTTCCATTGTCACATGGAAATTTACCTCCAATTAAGGGCCAAACCTGGCTCCAAAGGCCTTATTATCCACTTGCACCAACAAGTGGCTGTCCATCGAATAGATCTGCAGTTTCCACACAGTGCAGAGGCGTCCCTGAATGCTGTGGCAAATTCACAGGGGCGCTAAGGGGTGTTTAAAAATTTCAGGACAAACACAGCCACACCCACTATCTCCCAGACAGCACATGACTGACTACAAGGAGCCTGAGGCGGAATGCAGTTTCAAGTTGTATCACAGTACATTCTGTTTGATGAGATCATACATTTGCAAAGCTGTGTTTTCACCAATTGTTGCCATAAAACCAAAAGTGTGAAAATCAATGTGAATCAGGAAATGAGGTGGTGTCTAATTCATTCCAAGCTTTGAGAAGCTGTGCAATGTCCAATAGGCACAAACATCCCATTAGCAAGTTATTGTGGTTAAGAATGAAATAATAGTACTTAAAAATGTATGTGTATTACTTTTTTTAAAAGCTACTAAGATGTTAGGACATAAACATTTATTGAGTTGTTTGACTTTACTTAAAAAATGGAACTTTTAGGCATTTGTTTTAGCTTAGGGACACTGGAAAAAGTGATGACAACACTAAGGACACCATGAATCAAGAAAGCCTGAGAACCCCTGCATTAGACACACAAAAGCCTTTCCCACTACTTTACCCATCCACTAACTCGATGGGGGGTTTTATTTATAAGACTTCATCTGAAAGAGAGTACAATTCTTGAATAAAACAGCCTGCCCCAGGTTGGCCAACCGAATAGAATGCTGCATCCATCCACTGTAACAGTGCTATAACCTGTTCATTGCTACACGTGAGAAGCCGAACTTCCACTGTGATCCTGGCAGGGAGCACACCACCTTGGTACTGACTGAAATACACCTTTACTACACTGATGTGCACACACTAATGCCCCAGTTGTGTGTTCAGCCCACTGAGACACCTAGAACTGGATTACTAAAGATAAGCCTATATATGGTCCCTCTTCTTGGAAAGAATACAGTCAATACAACCCATGCATTCAGTCTTCCTATGTCACACACACATGTGCTCATGTGAAGCAACTGCACCTAAAGAAAAGTATCTGGAGACTGACAAAACAAACCAAACTTGTGGCCATGGTCTCTACTATAGCTTCTGGCTCTATAAGCAAATCTACCTCAGTAAGGAATTTAATAGGACTTCAAATGAAAAATTCTACCAGTCTCCCTGATGAAGATTTCTGTAGGGCTGACTGACCCGGCTGTCTTCAGCTGTTTATAAATTGCACACAACTGTACTAACTTCTGCCCTAGCTGAGCTGCCAAACACCAAGGAATTTGGGGTTGGAGGATAAGGGGAATGGGAGGAAGGATATATTCCTCTCCTTTGTGTGTGTTTGCTCGTTCTGACTTCAGTGGATGTATGGACATTCATGTAATACCTGTTTTTACTTGAGTATATGAACATGTATTTCATACCACCTTGGCAAACAGACAGTTCACATTGGTCACATCCAAAGCAGCGATAATGAATCACTGGATGCTGACTTTGCTTCCAGTGGTTCTGTGGCTCTTCTCCTCTGCCCACAGACATCACCATGGAATTCATCATCATCGTGCAAAAAGGAGAGCCAGTGTAGATCATTCCCAAGAGGAGGTGACAGACTATAATGGGTGGGATTATGGTAGGCAGCTTCTAACATGGCTCCCTGGATCCCACCTCCAGATGTGATCATCTCCTCTTGAGTGTGGATTTAACCTAGTGATTTGCTTCTAGCAAACAAATACAGCAGAAGTGATGCGATGTTCAGTTCTGTGATTAGGCTGCAAAAGATTGACTTGCTGGTGTGCTCTCTTGCCTTTTGATAAAGCAAGCTGCCATGCTGTGGGACAGTCTATGGCGAGACCTACTGTGGCTAGAAACAAGGGAGGCCTCCCGCCAGCAACCCACAAGGAGCCGCATCCTGCCAACAGCCATGAGAGTGAGCCAGGAAACAGATCTTTTTCTGCCAAGTCTTAGGATGGCTGCAGCCTTGTAAGAGACCCAGCATCAGGAGACCCAGCGACACCACACCCAGATTCCTGACCCACAGCAACTGTGAGATAATAAACGTTATTTGAAGTTACTATATTCTGGAGTAATTTGTTATGCTGTGGTGGATAACTAATACAGGCGTGAGGGTCAGTTTTATGTGTCAGCTTATCCAGGATACAGGCCCCAATGATTCAAACCAAATACTGATCTAGCTGTTGCCTTGAAGGTATTTTGTAGGTGTGATTAAAGTATATAATCAGCAAACTTTAATTACGGGAGATTATATAAAATAATCTAGTTGACCTGACTGAATCAGTTGAAAGGCCATAAGAGGATAATTGGGGCTTTCCAGAGGAAGAAATTCTGCCTGTGGACAGTAGCTTCAACTCATGGCCATGAGCTGCAGCCTGCCCTTCCTGCTCTACCGATTCCAGACTTGCCTTGCCAGCCACAATTGCGTAAGCCAATGCCTTGCCATTAGTGACTTAATATGTATTTCCTGCTGATTCTATTTCTCTGGCTGAATGCTGACTGATACAATAGAGATGAACGAGTCTGGTGGGTGAAAGTTTGGAAGGAGTTGGTGGTAAAGTGTTCTCCCTTTTCCTACAAATATGGATGAACAGTCTGAACAGCCTTCCGAATTGTTCTAGGCATTGACTCATAATGTGAATTTCTCATGGTGATGGATATGTCACTTCCTATCTGGCCTATGTACATATAGTGTCTTACCAGTGCCCCATAGTCCCAGACAATTCCAACAGCACAGGAACTTAGCTCCTGCCAGGGAAGGCTAAAAAAGAGTGTCAGTCAGAACCAGTGGAGATACTTATATTTAATGAGCCCTCAAGGTCTAGGGATAGATTTATCTTTAAAAAATATAGTTTTGTAGGTTCATCTTCTTTCTCCCTTTTGATTAAGCTTAGCAGAAACCTGGCTCAACAGTTCTATGTAAGCTCAACAAAAAAGACTAATACCAGCCACTGGAGTTCAGGGGCTCCTCCTTTCTAACAAGGTCATTTTCCAACCAGGGAACCTTGATATTCCCTGCCTCCATGACTCTATTAATTAATATGTAGAGCATATTTACTTATACACTGCCTGGCCCCTCTCTACAGGAACACTGTCCAAAATGCCAGAAGATCAATGCCCAGCCAGCTCAGTGAAATAATGAGAGTTCAGGGGATGATGTCTGCTTTACCGTTTCTCTATTTACAAGTTTTCTTCCAATAAACCTTCTATCATATCTGCACTATAAGGTTCAAGGAACCCCAAAGGTATGGCTTCCCATCAGGTATTTATAATTCATCTATGGTCTTCCCAATCCAGGTACAGTTTTCCTATGGGGTCATTTTTAAAGATAAAGAATGTAGCCTGATTACCAGCTGACATTCCACCTTAATCAAATTTCCTAGAAAAAGAGCACAGAAGAAGATGAGCCTGTGGTAATTTTCCCATGAGGAAGGAAAAAGGATTTTGTTACCATTTACTCACAGTTCGTTTACATGATCTTGAATTAATACCAACACTAGTATCTTAGACCACCACAATTAAAGGATTGTATTTTCTAATGGGACATTGATCTCTCTCTACTTCCTAACCAACTGAACTATTTTTTTTAGCTAACTAGTTTTTTTATAAGATCCCCAATTTTTTATCTTGGATATCATAAGCAAGTTTGAAACAGTAAAACAGGTCTGTGTTAGGATTAAATTTAGCACAGTATAATTTTTTTATCCCCTTTAGAAAAAGCCTTTTTTTCATCCAGAGTTATATTCAGTCACAATGCATCAAGGTTCTGATTATTTTGAGCTTTTAAAACCCCTGCTTACTATCCTTCACAGTGTTTCTAACAGCCTAGCTTTTAATGCTCACTGCAGGGAATTTTTGACCCTGAGTCCCCATTAGTCATCACTAGATGGCAGCAGAGGACATTGGTTAGTCCCTGTAGTGGCGCTGATTCAACACGAAGCGTGTGGCGTTAACCGGTCAGAGCTTGCCAAACAAAGAGCACACGAGAGCTCACAAAGAGATTTCCCCTTGTGGCTGGTCTCCACGGTAACCTGCTGTGGAGCTTCTGCCTGACCTGAAAGAGGCCCACAGAGGTGTGCCCATTCCCTCCCCTACTTCCTCACCCCGGCTCCCAATGCCACGCCTCCGTGCAGGTCTGAGTCCTGGCTCCTGCTCTATCAACCCAATGGCTCCACCCCTTTTGTTCATCATAATCACACTCACAAACATGGACTCTGTGGGCTCCCCTGCCCATTCTGTCCATCAGCCAGATACCAGTGATTGATTTGGCCTGGACTGCAGACTGGGTTTTGGTATAACCCAGAATTCAGTGTTTGGCTAAATGCATTAGGAGTGCCAAAAGTGGTATCACTGCCAGCCCAGCTGCACCTGGGTTTCTGGCTGTTACGTGCGGGTAAAGCTGAATGGGTTTGGGGGAGTAGGTCTCCTGACCTGCTGTGGTGTTTGATGATTTCCATGGTGTAACTCTCAACCATGGCCAATTTCAAGCTACTATACAAGGAAATTGAAAGATGCATATCCACGATCAGCTCCCATGAGCTGGTATTAACCAGCTCCAAATGACTTGGTTTTTGGTCAAGTCCAACATATGGTTGCGAGGGGAATGTGCATTTTCCCCCTCAACACAAATTTACCACTCAGTCTTCATCTGCCCCCTCAAGGTGGTTAGTCTCACCCACTTGCACCTCTGGGCCAGGACTAGACTGAGGCAACTGAAGTGTCTAGAGCACAAAATATAAGGTGGCCCTCACTCTTAGGATTACGTAAGTGGAGATGGTGCAAGTGTACTACTCTGAGAGTGAGGACTTCCTTCAATTCTGTGTCCCAGGCACCTCAAGGGCCATAAAGCCTCTGCCATGAAGTCATTAGTGGATCAGCCCCCACCCAGGCAAGATGCCTCATGAGCACTTCCCCACCTGTTCTTGTTTTGTCTTATCGTGCATTGACCGCAGTGAGTCAAGGTTGAAAAGTCTATCTCACTTTGCTGAAGCCCTACTGCAATACTTACTCTGCTTGACCAGCAGTCACGCATTTTGGGATCTAGAGCTAGACATTCACACTCACAAGATCCAAAAAGGCCATCCCCTTACCAGTTGCCTCAGTTTTGCTGAGAATGCAAGGCAGGGAATATAGCATACTGTCCAGCAACAGGGCAGCATCAGATAAATCCCTTCAACGCAAAGCTGTTTTCTAGCCCCCAGAATTACAACACGGGTACAAAGAAACAAGAGGACACAGGGGGTGCAGGAACCATCCTAGCTTATGCCATCATCCTCATGCCACCATCTCTTATACTAGTCCATCTCTTACACCAACCAGTCCAGAGCTCAGCAGGAAGAACACAGCACATTTGGAATGTCCACGCTACAGCTTCCTCCCAAGTATTTATAGTTCATTCACAATCCTCCCAGCTCAGATGCACTTTACCATGCCAGGGTTATGTTTACCATAGGCAGCGTTGCATGGTTACACAGTTGTCCTTCCACCTTTGATAGATTACATAGAAACAGTGCTAGAAGATCAACAGGAGGCCATTCTCATAGGAGGAAAGAGAAAGGGTTTTGTTAACTCTTTACTCACATAACTAAGGCACAACATTGTAAAATTTCGGAAAGTTGGGGATAAAGAAAACATCATAAAATCTTGCAGAGAAAAAAAACAGGTCTCATTCAAAGTTTTAGTAACTAGAAAGGCTTCACCCTTTTCAGCAATGCTAGAAACCAGAAGACAGTGGAGCAGTATCTCCAAAATTCCAAGGAAAATAACTGCCAAAACAAATACAAATCTTTATAAACTATCATTCAAGCCTAAAGGTAGATTTTCAGACAAAGTCTTAGAAAATATGCCTCAATGTTCCTTTTCTCACAAAACATCTGACTACCCTTACCCCACCCCCCACCCCCACCCCCACTGCCAACAATGAAGTAATTCAAGTAAGAGGAGGAAATCCAAGATATAGGAGATTCCTCACAGGGAGAAAGGAAAAGAAAGCTTCAGAGGAGCGATTTCAGGACATTCAGCAGACCTAGAGAGCAGAGCATAAAGCAGGTGATGGGGGAATCCAGGAGTACATCCAGAAAAAGAAATGTATCTGACATGTCTGAATGTATTAAAGGAGATTTATGTTTCTATGGATTTGGGGCTGGAATACTGATGATATATAAAAACTAAGGAAACAAAAAAAACCATACTAGAACTAATAACCCTGGGATAGAAAAGGCACCAGTCTTTATTCCAGTGGGAGAGTGGGCAGGGGGAAATGTGCAAGCATTGAGGAGGAGAGTGGTGGTTATCAGGTACTTCTGGTTTCTGACCTAACAACTCTCTAGTTCCCTTCTCCCTTGCCTCCATACACTATAGAGACTAGAAGAGCTAATCACCCCCTTTCCAAGCTTTTCTTGTAGTTATGACAAGTAGGTTCCAGCCAATGATATGTAAATCACAAGTCTAATACGAGATTTGGGAAAGCTTTTAGTTTCCTGATTAAATGGGCAGATTTAGTGGCCTTTCCCCTTCCCCTTCTTTTGTCTTGAATGCAGACTGATTGCCTACAGCTGCAACAGTCACCCTGCAGACGTGCATCAGCAAAACACACACTAAGACTGGTGGGACAGAAAGACAGAAAGAGCCTGAGTTACTGATGGTGTGGTGGAGCCACTGTACCAATTTGGGACAGCCTAGACTTAAATTCCGTCAAGAGCTATCAGGCAGGTTTCCCATTATAGCTGAACGCAATAAAGAATTCCTAACACAGGGTACATGAGAGCTAAATACTCATTCTCTATAGAGAGAAGTCAACAGATGATATCTAAAAATTTAAAAACCAAGGACATGTTGTTTACTTAGAAACTCAACAGTAAGTACCTGAAAAAAAAAATACAATGGATGCCACTGAGGAGTGGGAATTGGGCATGGGAAGGGGTGGGGCAGGGAGTGCTATTTTTCATTGTAAGCCTTGGAATAGGGTTCGTTACGGAGGCCCTCCTGTGCATTACTTAGTGGTGTCTTCGGCCTCTACCACTGGATGCTAGTAGCGACTAGGGATAGTTGTGACAACTGAAAATGTTTTTAGCTGCTGCCAAATGACCCTACAGGGCAAAATTGCCCCTGGTTGAAAATCATTGTCTTCTAGAGAGGTTTTTTTTTTTTTTAAAAGAAAACAATACTATTTACAATACAATCGTTACAATACTATTGTAAATGTATTATTTAATAAAATTAAATTATGGAAGAAGAAAGTAACAGTATGAAAGGAGCTGGACTGGAGATCTCCAATGTCATTTCTCATCTCACACACCTCTGAGGTTCTTCCTTGACAACTCCCTGGGCCTCATAATGCCACTCCTCCCCTCCAGACAAGCACAGATGGCACAGAGACACTTACCACCTAGAAATGCACAGTCGTAATGACTGCAGGTCTTGTTCGTGCTCTGAAGGATAAGATTGTTGCCAGTCCCACCCTGTGACACATGAAAAACCTCATTTAGAGGTATTAAAACAATTCTTTCACTTTCTTTATCAAAAAAGTTATCAACGGCAACTGCAAAGCACGTGTGGATAGTTAACAGAATGTCTTGGTCGCTGGCAGTTTGAGGTTGGACTGTATATGCCAGGGCGAAGTGGCCAAATCGGGCTTGGGCTGGCTTTCCAGGGGGAAATGAAGCACGCTGGCTCAGGCTGTACACCACATTCTTGTGACTGTCCTCACAAGGTCTTCTCAGCAGCTGCAGGGCTGTGCTCAAGTAGAAATGAAGAGCTTTGAACTGGAAGCCATAGATATAATCCTTTCGAGACTGGCCGGCCACCTTCACCGCTTCACTGAACATATGGTAGAAGGGAGTTTGCGCTTGGGCTTCAGAAATGTATGCCATCAGGGCTATTCCGTGGTTATCCTTAAAATTTACAGGGACAGAGAGCTGCGTCTTCTGGGCTTCCCATTTGGCTTTTGCATTTTCCCACACATCCTTCAAGAGCTGATGGCTTGCTTTTTCCTCCTTGAGCAGTTGGGGAACATACTTGATTTCCATCTTGTCAATGCATTTCAGGTATTCATCATCAAATGCATCATCTGCCATGTCTAATATTTCAGCCTTCACCTTCAAAGGAAAAGGAAATTAATGCTTTGAAATAAGACACTTGGCGTATATCATTTTCTCACACATTACTGCCTCCACACCCCTTGTGCCTGCCAAGAATCTCTCCCTTGCTTGCAACCAACTCTGGATGTTGGAAGCATAGCCCATTGCTACTGATAACTTTTCTCAGCTGTGACCTATTTGTATGAAAGACTAAATGTTAGTTGGTGAGAAGTATGGGTGAGAATTATGATTATGCCTGTAACTCATTCACCAGAAACTGTGGTACAGAGGAAAGAATAATGAATGTGAAATTGAAGAAATGGGTAGTGGTCTTGGCATTGAACAATATTCTTAGCTAGATTTCCTCAACCCCTCAACTGTTGAATTAATTTGAAGTATCATGTGTGAAATACTTTACCTGATAGACAAACACACAAT
Organism: Manis pentadactyla; assembly: GCF_030020395.1. Lineage (NCBI taxonomy): Eukaryota > Metazoa > Chordata > Mammalia > Pholidota > Manidae > Manis > Manis pentadactyla. The sequence goes on along the minus strand of NC_080023.1, from coordinate 62,314,425 downwards.
GGCAAGTATCACCCCTTTTTCTTTGAGGATGCCTCCCCCCCTGGTCCATGTGACTTACGTAGGACTTCCTCTGTACCTTCAGCCCCCATGATAAGCAATGACACAGGCTTAAAAACCAGGGGACTCCCCGAAAAAAAAAAAAGAAAGGCTATTTCTTCCTCTACAACCATAAGCTTTAAGGATTATACTGGTTTGGAACAGCCAATAGTTATTATTCTTTTAGTCCCATGGAGAATCCTGTCTGCAAATAAAGCCAACAAAGAGAACCTGGCAGAGCTAAGTGGAGAAGGAGCTGAGGCCCTGATAACATTGCTTAAGGCCCTGGGGCTGGCTGTACCTGTAAACTGTAGCTTATCTCAATAATATTATTATATCAGTAAATTTCCTATTTACTTGAGCTAGTTTGAATTGTGCTTCTATCATTTACAACTGAAAAAAGCCTAAAGCATCTTTAAATGATACACAGAACATAAGCAGCAAGATGGAATAAAGTAATCAACAGCTGGGAGGCCGACAGAGCTGGGTTCAAATTCCATCTGTTATTAAGTAGGTGTTAATTACTAATAAGGTATGGAGAAGTTAGTTGTTCTGAGTTTCAATGTTTTCATCTAAAAATGAGAATGAAGTGAAGATACAATATCTTAATTGTGAGGATTAATAAACATATGTTGTGAGGATTAATAAATATATGCAGAGCCCTGGACAGCTACATGTAAGAGAATGGAACTGGATTACTGTCAAACTCCATACACAAAAGTAAACTCAAAATGGATCAAAGACCTGAATGTAAGTCATGAAACCATAAAACTCATAGAAGAAAACATAGGCAAACATATCTTGAATATAAACTTGAGCAACTTTTTCATGAACACATCTCCTCAGGCAAGGGAAACAAAAGCAAAAATGAACAGAGGGGACTACATCAAATTGAAAAGCTTCTGTACAGCAAAGGACACCATCATCAGAACAAAAAGGCATCCTACAGTATGGGAGAATATATTTGTAAATGATATATCTGACAAGGGGTTAATTTAACATCCAAAATATATAAAGAACTCACATACCTCAACAACCAAAAAACAAATAACCCAATTAAAAAGGAGCTGAACAGACAATTCTCCAAAGAAGAAATTCAGATGGCCAACAGGCACATGAAAAGATGCTCCACATCACTAATTATCAGGGAAATGCAAATTAAAACCACAATGAGATATCACCTCACACCAGTTAGGATGGTCAACATAGAAAAAACTAGAAACAACAAATGTTGGTGAGGATGTGGAGAAAGGGGAACCCTCCTGTACTGCTGGTGGGAATGTAAACTAGTTCTACCATTGTGGAAAGCAGTATGGAGGTTCCTCAAAAAAATAAACATAGAAATACTGTTTGACCCAGGAATTCCACTCCTAGGAATTCACCCAAAGAAAACAAGATACCTGATTCATAAAGACATATGCACCCCGATGTTTATCGCAGCAATATTTACAATAGCCAAGCTATAGAAGTAACCTAAGTGTCCATCAGTAGATGAAAGGATAAAGACATATATACAGTGGGATATTATTCAGCCATAAGAAAAAAACAAATCCTACCATTTGCAACAACATGGATGGAGCTAAAGGGTATTGTGTCCAGTAAAATAAGCCAGTAGGAGAAAGACAAATACCAAATGATTTTATTCATTTGTGGAGTATAACAACGAAGCAAAACTGAAGGAACAAAACAGCAGCAGACTCACAGACTCCAAGAAGGAATGAGCGGTTACCGAAGGGGAGGAGTGGGGGTGGGGCGTGGGGAGGGAGGGAGAAGGGTATTAAGGGGCATTATGAATACACATAATGTAGGGGGGTCACGGGGAAGGCAGTATAGCACAGAGAAGACAAGTGGTGACTCTATAGAATCTTACTACACTGATGGACAGTGACTGCAATGGGGTGGGAGGGGGCCTTGATAATATGGGTGAATGTAGTAACCACAATGTTGCTAGTGTGAAATCTTCACAAGACGGTATATCAATGATATCTTAATTTTTTAAAATAAATAAATAAATAAATATATGCAGAGCCCTCAGCCCCATGCCTAGCACCTATCAAGTCTTCATCAAACTTGTTATTTCTATTATTTCATGATAGGAATATATGAATTTTACTGTAAGTTCCTAAAGGGCAAAATCTGTATCATATTTATTTTTTGAATTCCAAGCATCTAGCATAGCCACTGGCAAAAATAGTAAAATGAACTAAATAAGAACCCTGCACTCTGACCTATGGATCAAAAAATGCAATGAGCAAATCTGCCCAGGGACACCATTAAGGGTTTCTACAAACAAAAGGATAGCGCCTTCCATATCATTCTGTCTTTCCACTATTCTATACTTGTATGGTATCCACTGGCCTAGTAAGCTGCAACCTCAGTTGGAGACTTTATAGAGAGACTTAGCCAGGAGCTGTCAAACTTGAAGGCTCCATTTGAATGATTCTTCAAAAGTGTGTGTGTGTGTGAATATGGGAGGGGTGGGGAGAGGGAGAGGAAGAGAGAGAACCAATGTAAGAAAGCAGGGTAAGTCTTCATTCCACTTACCACACCAGCTATGGCCTTCCCACCACTCTTCCTCTCCCAAGCTTCCTGAAAGAGATGCCTGTACTTGCCTTCATCTCATTTCCACTCACATCTCAAGCCTCTTCAGTCTGGTTTCCAACCCCTTCCTCCACTCAAGCAGTTCTAAGGGAACATTTCTTCTTAGACTCCTTTGCAGATTCAACAACTTCTAGTTGGTCATCAAATGTTGGAGTTTCTCAAAGTTACTTACTTTCTAATTCTTCCCTCTACCCGTAGGTAATTAACACCTGCCCATAGTTTCAGTTATCATCTAAATACCTCTGACCTATCCTGTAAGTGTATCAACTGCCTAACTTAATAACTCCACTTGAATTGCTTAAAGAACCTTCAAATGTTAACAGTCTTAAGACCAAACTTATAATCACTGCCTACAATGCCCAACAACCTGGCCCTTACATAAAACATCTATTCATTTATGAAGTTTTCCTAGATATCTCCTTCTCAATAATCCTCTGTGAGCACTCCATCACTAAGGCCTAACAAACTTCTCCAGAGTGTTTTCTGTTTACCATGCACTAAGTGGTTATATATCTTAACTCATTTAATCATGGCAACACTATGCAGTAGGTTCTACTATTAGTCTCTGTTTTTAAGGATGAGGAAACTAAGACACAGAGAGATTAGACTGAGTAACTTGTCCGAAATTAACATTTGAGCCCAGGCAATCTGGCTCCAGAGTCTGTCCTCATAATCAAAATGTTCTCTTTCCAATGATGAAGATCTCTGATACTTACATAGCATTTTTAAAAGAATTTAATTTTGCCCTCATAACAACCTTTATGAAAGCCTGGGCAGACAATTCATACCACCATTTTACAAGTGAAGGAATGGTGCCAGCATCAGAAACTGCCCTGATTACCAGCCGCAGAATATTTTGCCGGTAATTTGGGGAAGTCATTGAGACCCCTGACCTCCTGGGTCTGTAGGTCAGTTCCCTGAAGTGTGAATTTGAGCCTCAGGAGATCGAATCACTGCTGTCTCCTGGCCAAGAAATGCACTTTCCTCTGCAGCACAGAATGTACCAGAGTGCATCTTGAGCACTAATACCTACTTATCTTCAAGACTTTAACAGAGTATAACACATCCTACCCTGAAACCACCTCCCACATTCCTCACATCATATCAGAGTTGAGCCAATATGTTCCTGTCCTCTCACTGTGCCTCTAACCACTCTCCACATGTCCAATTTTAGACATCAAGTCTCTCTGGCCCAAGGACATCATGATTGTGTGTTCTGTGCAGTGAGTACCTCGAGCAGTGCAAAAGCTCACAAATGTAACTACAATTCAGGGACAACTAAATGGACACTAAGGGACAGGTACAAAAGGTTAGTGAACACACTGATTGATATTTTCTTCTCCTGATTTATCTACTAAAACAAAGTCCATACTGACAAGTTCAATTACCAAACAATTAATTACAAAACTATGGACATGACCTAAATGTTAAGAAAAGAAATTGGTTAAACAGAATATGGAACATTCATAGAACAAACACATTAAAATTATTGTGCAAAAGAGTATTAAAAATGCAAATCAAAACCACAGTGAACTACCACTTCACACACAAGCCATTTAGGATGGCTATAATGATTTAAAAAAAAGAAACACACAAGTGTTGGCAAGGATGTAGGGAAATTGAACCCTCATATATTGCTGGAAGGAATGTAAAATGGTGTAGCCTCTGTGGAAAACAGGCAGTTGCTCAAAAAGCTAAACATAAAGTACTGTGTGACCTAGCAGTTCTACTCATAGATATACACCCAAGAGAACTGACAACATGTTCATACAAAAACTGGCACATGAGAGTTCTGAGCAGGACTATTCATTCATAAGAGCCGAAAAGTGGGATCAACCCAAATGTCCATCAATTAGTGAATGGATAAACAAAATGTGGCATAACCATATGATGGAACATTATTTAATTAAAAAAGATGAAGTAACATGAGCAAATTCTTCATGATCATATCTCCCCGGGCAAGGGAAACAAAAGCAAAAATGAGCAACTGGGACTATATCAAACTGTAAAGCTTCTGTACAGCAAAGAACACCACCAATAGAACAAAAAGGCATCCTACAATATGGGAGAATATATTCATAAATGATAGATTTGATAAAGGGTTGACATCCAAAATATATAAAGAGCTCACACACCTCAACAAACAAAAAACAAATAATCCAATTAAAAAATGGGCACAGGATTTGAACAGACACTTCTCCAAAGAAGAAATTCAGACGGCCAACAGGCACATGAAAAGATGCTCCACATCACTAATCATCATAGAAATGCAAATTAAAACCACAATGAGATATCACCTCACACCAGTAAGGATCGCCACCATCCAAAAGACAAACAAAAACAAATGTTGGCGAGGTTGTGGAGAAAGGGGAACCCTCCTACACTGCTGGTTGGAATGTAAATTAATTCAACCATTGTGGAAAGCTGTATGGAGGTTCCTCAAAAACCTAAAAATAGAAATACCATTTGACCCAGGAATTCCACTCCTAGGAATTTACCCTAAGAATGCAGCAGCCCAGTTTGAAAAAACATATGTACCCCTATGTTTATCGCAGCACCATTTACAATAGCAAGGAAATGGAAGCAACCTAAGTTTCCATCAGTAGATGAATGGGTAATGAAGATGTGGTACATACAGACAATGGAATATTATTCAGCCATAAGAAGAAAACAAATCCTACCATTTGCAACAACATGGATGGAGCTAGAGGGTATTATGCTCAGTGAAAAAAGACAGGTGGAAAAAGACAAGTACCAAATGATTTCACTCATCTGTGGAGCATAAGAACAAAGCAAAAACTGAAGGAACAAAACAGCAGCAGACTCACAGAACCCAAGAATGGACTAACAGTTACCAAAGGAAAAGGGACTGGGGAGGATGGGTGGGAACAGAGGGATAAGGGGGGAAAAAAGAGGGGCATTACTATTAGCAGACATAATGTGGGGAGGGGTACGGGGAGGGCTGTACAACACAGAGAAGACAAGTAGTGACTCTATAGCATCTTACTACACTGATGGACAGTGACTATAATGGGGTATGTGGGGGGGACTTGGTGATGGGGGAGTCTAGTAAACATAATGTTCCTCATGTAATTTTAGATTAATGATACTAAAAAAAATATATGGGGATGAAGATATATAGCTAAATGTGTGACATATTCACCATATTAAGAGAGGGAAAAAAAAACGGACTCTAAGCAAACCTTGAAACCTGTATTACAATTTTGGAGTGGTGAAGAATGTAAGAATGTAGGCAAGAGCCTATTTGCTCTGACTGACTTTTTGATTTTGGGATATTTCTTAAACTTAAGGGTGCCTTAAGTTTTATCCTGTGTAAATAGAGATTATAATTATACATACTTAGCTTTGTCATGAACATTAAATGTATTAACATATTAAGTGCTTAAAACATTGTCAATTCAATATTGCTCATGTGAAACCTTCATAAGATTGTATACGGATGCCTTAATAAAAAAAAAAGAAAAAAGGATGAAGTACTAATAAATGCTCCAATATGGGTGAGCCTTGAAAACGACTAAGTGAAAATGCTAAGTGAAAGAAGCTACACAGAAGGCCAGATGTTGTATGGTTCCATTCAGATGAAATATCTAGAAAAGGCAAATCCACAAGGACAGAAAATAGATTAGTGATTACCAGGGAATGCAGGAAAGAGGCAACCGGGGCACCCTGTTGATAGCTACAGGGTTTCTTTTTGAGGTGGTGGGAATGTTCTATAATGACATAGTGGTGATGGTTGCACAACATAGTGGATGTACAAAACCACTGAATTATGCACTTTAAAATAGTGAATTTTTATATGTGAATTATACCTCAATGTAAACAAAAATCAAACTGCAGTACAGGCAACAGAATACATAATAATTCTAGAGACATTCTAGGATCAGAATATTAAATTCAAAAGCAGATTTAATTTTAAGAATTTAATGTACTTTAACGAAAGCACTTCAAATCAGTGGACAATACTAACCCAGTAGTGATGATATAGCTAACAAGGAGAGGGGAGAAATCAAGTGACATACCTGACTTCCATTTTACATATGTTACAGGATGTTTAAAACTTCAACTTCAATAAATAAACTCATAGAAGTTCTATCAGAAAAAAATACTGAATGTGTGAAAATGGTCATTACATAGTTTAATAGAAAACAGGTAACTGAACACTGCAATGTCATCTTATTTGCAGAAAAATAGATATTTTAAGAATATCTAATGACTGGAGGAACATTTGTAGCACAGTGTTAAATTTAAAAGCAAGATAAAAAAAATACTCTGTATAGTGTGAACCCATTTTTGTAAATTAAAAACACACACACGGAAAAAAGCAGAGAACACTATATGACCACAGATTACGAGTCTCCCTCTGAGTGGAAGGATTGTGCACTGATGATTTTTACTTTCTCCTTTTTGCTTAATTTTAATTTTTCAAGTTTCTACAGTTAACATGTATCAAACACGTAAAACAAAAAGATGAAAGCTACTTGTAAGAAGTGGATTTACCTATTCATCTGCTCTCGTTGCCAGCATCAACCCACACAGATACTTCAGAAAAAATTATATCAAGAGCTCCCATTCCAAAGACCACATGCTTCCCATTCCCAACATTACCTGGAAGATGTCCATTAGAATCACAGCTGCTAGCAGCATGGCGACCTTATCAGAATGACCTGTCTTCATTTTTCTCTTCTAAATTAAAAGGAAGAAATTGCAAGTTAGCAGACTAAAAAAAGAGGTTTAGGGAAGTAGAGTAGGATGACACGCTATATGTATTTTCACATTGGGTGAGAGTGGGTATCATGATGGTCAGGAAGTGATTATCAATAAATTTCCTATGGCTGGAAGGGCCATTAGATTTTATTTGGTGGTCTAATACCCTCATTCTACTGATGAGGAAACAAAAGCTCACAGAACTTCAGCAATTTGCTAAGATTAAATCTACCCATTTCCATTCTTCCCCAGACTTGTTATTTCTCCACCCATTGTCACTAGTAGTCATATTTTCTACTAGTCATATTTTCTTCCTATCTCAATTTCCCCTCAATATACACAGGAAATAACACAAACTAAAAAGCAACCATTTCAAATTGGTCCCCTATCTCCTAGTTTACAATAATTCTCCAGAAGTTATTTCCACACACATCACCCATTCTTCTACCCTCTTTGTAAACCAAGTCATGACTCATGACCATTTGGACAGGTTGGAGGAGATGATGAAGCCAGGAGTGGTATAAACCAGGTCATCCTAGAGGGCTTCCTTCCCCCAAATATTCACATTCAAGAGAAGCCCAAGAATAAAACAAATGTCCTGCATACCTTTCTGACAGTAGGAATGGGGATAACAAAGAACTGCTTAGGCAGCTATTGAAATAACATTATACAACATTATTGTCTGGAGGCCCAGTATTCATCCCGATGTTTGAGGCTGAAAGGAGTAAACAAGAGGGAAAGAGGCTCTCAAGGGCTGAAGCTGTCCCAGAGCCATTAATGGAATCAATTAAAGGTTGGTCTATAGTCCCTTCCACATACCTACAACAAAGCTGACATTACTGGAACTGAACTAAAATCTCTATTTTATCTTACCAATCACCGTATTCTGGCATTTGAAAATGGGAATGAACAGTAGAGGGGAAAGGAGGTAGTCTTCCCTTGGACCCAGATTCCCACCTTTATTCAGGAACAGTGTCTTTCATGAGAGATATTAAAATACAGTACCAAAATGGCATTTTTGTGTTAAACTTCCCTCTCTAAAAAGATTTGGAATTCAATACTTAACAGATAATTGTACAAGGCAGCATGTGCCAAGCAAGCTCTGAATCAGGGTTTTCTTGAAAATTCTTCACTTTTGTAGTCTAATTGTAAGTAAGTCAAAATATTTACCTGGCTTTTCTGCCTGTGGAGGAGGTTTAAATGATGCCAGGTCTCAAACTGTTTCCCCACTCTCTCAGTTGTGGTAAGCATGTCTTCAGGAGGTTGTTGACAGTGAGAGCAAAGAAGGGAATGCTTTTCTTTTTATAAACACCCCCAGCAGTAGCTTGGCAGTGGCACATTACCCCATTTGTGTTCTGCTATTTATATCTGGCCCCCACGCTATCCCTTGGAATCATTGCTGTTAGCACATGAAATCACCAAGAGGCCTGTAAAGCCACAGCACTTCCCTCTAACCACACAGCATGTTCAGTTCTGAGCCCTCAGCTCTGGGCTTCTCACAGAGCAATCAGTTCCCATTCCTAACCCTTTGACTCTGAGATGGCAGACTAAAGCAAGGATTTTACCCGAGCTTCATGGTGCACATAGCTAAGGGACTTGCTGTGCTAATCGCTGGCAGGGTGACAGCTCTCGCCATTCACTCACCCAGCTTACTGTATTTCAGGGAATGTGCCAGCGGCTGGAATACACAGCAGGTAAAACAAGGCATTGAAAAGCACACAATTTAAGAAAAAACATGAATGTGCATACTTAGCCAGAATACATGTGAAGAATCTGAAGGGCAGACAAAGTCCAGTGAGAACACTAAGAATGGAGGGATCTGGGAATACCTGCAACTCCAGCTCTCACAGGTATAAGGGACACGGAGTCAATACACTGACTGCAAGGCTGAGTAACAGCTCACCAAACAAGTGCGGGGTTCAAGTTCACCAGAAATCATGGATAGAAAAATGAAATGTCCTAGGAAATTCATACATATGCACATCAAAACACTAGAACATATTATGCAAATGTACATCAAAATAATAGAATGTATTAGATAGTAGCACTATTCATAATAGCTAAAACCTGGAAACCAGGCAAATGCCTAGCAAAGGTAGAATGGATAAATTGTGGTATATTCACACAAAGGAATTTTTTTTTAAGGTATCACTGATATATGATCTTTTTTTTTTTATTAAGGTATCATTGATATACAATCTTAAGAAGGTTTCACATGAGTAACCATACAATGGAATTTTATACAGCATTGAAAATGAGTAAGTTCTAACCATATATAACAATTGTGGATAAGTCTCAAAAAAATATTGAGCAAAAGAAGAGACACAAAATGTATATACTACATGATTTAATTTATATGGAGTACAAAATCAAGCAAAGCAAATCTATGGCATTAGATGCCAGAATAGTGGTTACTCTGAGTGGGACGAATCAAAAGAGACACAAAGGGAGCCTCTGGGATGCTAGGTTCTGTTTTTGGTTGTGGGTGTTAATTACACTGATGTATTTGGTTTGTGAAAATTCACCAAGCTATATACTTATGTGTGCTTCCCTGTGTGTGTGTGTACATACATAATTACTCACTGGAACATTTTATCATGAAGTTCATCCACTTTTATAAAACTCATCTCTACTCTTCAGACTATTCAACCTCTCCTAACTCCTTCCCACCTCATTAGCTAAGCAATTTATGATTAAATACAGTAGTGGACAGACTCTCAACAATAGTATCATTTTATAAAAACGAGTTGGTTAGAAAAGAAAAAAAGGATTTACCCATGGTTTCAGACCTTATGCACACTATGACCTGCTTTTACATCCCAGGCATGTTGGTCTACAAGGAATGCAGTAGAGGGGTTTTCCTGTCTTTGGCTCTCTAAAAGCCTACCAGATTCATCTACATGTCACACAAAAAACGGAGTCTAACAAGAAGAATTTAGCTGCATGCAATTCAAGGCAAGTTTGGCTTGTTTATTCCCAATGTTTTTGATCCATTACTGTTTCCTTCCAGTTAACTTTTTTAAATTGAGGTAAAATTAACATACATTATATTAGTTTCAGGTGTACAACAGAATGATCACCATGATAAGTCTAGTTGACTTCTATCACCATACATATACACAATTTATTTTGGTGATGAGAAATTTTAAGACTTATTCTCTCAGCAATGTTCAAATATGCAATACGGTATTATTAACTATAGTCTCCATGCTGTACATTACATCCCCATGACTTATTTATTTTATAACTGTAAATTTGCCCCTTTTGACTCCCTCCACCCTCTGCCATTTGGCAGCCACCAGTCTATCATCTGTATCTATGAATCTATGAACTTGGTTTTTTTTGTTGTTGTTTTTAGATTCCATATAAAAGTGAAATAAACATATTTGTTTGACTTACTTTGCTTAGTATAATGTCCCCAAGTCCCTCCATATTGTTGCAAATGTCAATATTTCATTTTTTTATGGCTTAATGACATTCCAGTATGTGTATGTCTATGTATACTCCACATTTTCTTCATTCGTTCATCAAAGACTTTTAGGTTGTTTCCATATCTTGGCTACTATAGATGCTGCTACAGTAAACATGGGGGTGCGCCTGTCTCTTGCAGTTAAGTGTTCTCATTTTCTTCAGATAAATACCTAGAAGTAGAACTGCTGGATCATATGGTAATTCCACTTTTAATTTTTTTAGCAGTCCCCAAACTATTTTCTTTAGTGGCTGTACCAATTTATATTCCCACAAACAGTGCACAAGGGTTCCCTTTTTCTACATCCTCTTCATCACGTTTTATTTCTTGTCTTTTTTATTATAGCCATTCTAAGAGGTGTAAGGTGATATCTCATCGTGGTTCTGATTCACATTTCCCTGACGATCAGTGATGTTGAGCATCACTTCATGTGCCTGCTGACCTTCTGCATGTCTTTCTTTGGAAAAAATGTCAATTCAAATCCTCTGCTCATTTTTTAATTGGATTGTTTATTTTTTGTAATTGAACTATATGAGTCCTTTATGTATTTTAGATATTAACTCCAGATATATGATTTGCAAGCATTTTCTTCCATATATTAAGTTGCCTTTCCATTTTGTTGCTGTACAGAAATTTTTTAGTTTGATTTAGTCCCACTTGTTTATTTTTATTTTGTTGCCTTTACTTTTGGAGTCAGACTCAAAAACTCATGGCCAAGACTGATGGCAAGGAACTTATAGCCTATGTTTTCTTCTAGGAGCTTTATGGTCTCAGGTCTTACATTTATGTCTTTTTTTATGTGTATGGTGTAAGGCAGTAATTGAGTTTCATTCTTTTACATGTAGCTGTCCAGTTTTCAACACCACCATTTATTGAAGAGACTATCCTTTCTTTCGTTGTATAATCTTAGTTCCTTTGTTGTAAATTTTATCATACTAGCACAGGTTTATTTCTGGCCAGTTCTGTTCCATTGATCTGTTTGTTTAATGTCAGTATCACACTGTTTTGATTATTATAGCTTTGTAATATAGTTTGGAACTAGGGATTGTGATACATCTGGCTTTGTTCTTCTTTCTTAAGATTGGGTTGGCTATGTGGGGCCTTTTGTGGTTCTATACAAATTTTAGGATTGTTTGTTCTATTTCTGTGAAAAATGCCTTTGGAATTTTGGTAGGGAATGTGTTGAATCTGTAGATTGTTGCATTATATGGGACAGTTCAAAGATACTATTTCATCCAATCCATAAACATGGAATATCTTTGTATTTATTTGTGTCTTCTGCAATTTCTTTCATCAGTGTCTTATAGTGTTCAGTGTACAGATCTTTCACCTCCTTGGTTAAATTTATTCCTAGGTATTGTGTTCTTTTTGAGGCAGTCATATATGGGATTTCTTTCTCTAAGTCATTATTAGTGCATATAAATGACACAGATTTCTGTAAACTAATTTTGTATCCTTCAACTTTACTGGATTCATATATTCTAATAGGTTTGTTTTTGGGTTCTTTTGGTGGCATAATTATCATTGTCTATATATGTCATCTGCAAATAGTGACAACTTTACTTATTCCTTTCCAATCTGGATGGATTTATTTCTTTTCTTTGCTTAACTGCCCTGGCCAGGACTTCCAATACTATGTTGAATAAAAGTGGTGAGAGTGGGCATCCTTGTCTTGTTCCTTAAAGGAAAAGCTCTTAGTTTACACCACTGAGTATGATGTTGGCTGTGGATCTGTCATATATGGCCTTTATTAAGTTGCAATGCATTCCCTCTATACCACTTTATTTGAAGCCCAGAGCTTCCATCCCTGGAACGTATACTAGCAGGCCCCTGCATCTCAGACCAACACTTTAAGATGAGCAAATACATCTTTTTCACATAACATCTGGGTGCTTTTCAGAAAGCTGCTTCTGCATTACACTCTGGAGCTGGTGCCTGTGCAGAGGTCTGCTAAGAGGTATACCTCCGTTTTCCACAGCCCCATGGATCTGTTGGGCAAAAGACCCACTGCTCTTCAAAACCAAAAATTTGGGGGGGCTTGTCTTTCAGGTGGAAATCTTAAAAATTAGGCTGCTGACATGTGGTATGAACCCTTTGTTCCTTAGAGGGAAGCTCCAGGTTTTGAGTTCTCTTAAATTGTGGGCCGCAATGCCAGGGATGGGGTTTATGGTGAAATTGTATCCCCGCCTTTTCTACCTGCTCTGATGCTTCCCTCTCATTTGCCCAATTTGAAGTGGTTGTTCTACCAGTTTTAAGGGTTTTTTTTTAGAGGAAACTGTTTCATGCAGAGATCTGGTGTGTCCACAGAGGGAGATGAGTTCAGGATCTTCCTACATCACCACATTGAACTGGACCTCCAGTTTTTAACTCATGATTTCATCCATCCATTCAATCAGCAAATACTTGAGTCTATACCATGTTCCAGACACTGCTTTAGGCACATCAGTGAACAAAATAGATAAGTATCTTACCCTTGTCAAATTTATATTATTGTAGGAAGAGTAACAACTCATATAAGTAAATTATGTAAGTATATTAGAAAACAGTAAGCACTGCAGTTTTTTTAAAAAAGTACTACAGAGGAGATTGGGAATGCATGGAGAGATTACAATTTATTTATTTCAAAGCCCTCTTTTATTTACATTTTTGAATTGTCAATACACTCACATCATACAAAAAAATTAAACATAAGTATGACAAAGCAGACAGTAAGGAACAACAAATGTTGGTGAGGATGTGGAGAAAGGGGAACCCTCCTACACTACTGGTGGGAATGTAAACTAGTTCAACCATTGTGGAAAGCAGTATGGAGGTTCCTCAAAAAATGAAAAATAGAAATAACATTTGACCCAGGATTTTCACTCCTAGGAATTTACTCTAAGAATGCATCATCCCAGTTTGAAAAAGATGTATGCACCCCTATGTTTATCGCAGCACTGTTTACAATAGCCAAGAAATGGAAGCAACCTAAGTGTCCATCTGTAGATGAATGGTACATATACATAATGGATAAAGATGATGTGGTACATATACATAATGGAATACTATTCAGTCATAAGAAGAAAACAAATCCTACCATTTGCAACAACATGGATGGAGCTAGAGGGTGTTATGCTCAGTGAAATAAGCCAGGTGGAGAAAGACAAGTACCAAATTATTTCACTCATCTGTGGAGCATAAGAACAAAGCAAAAACTGAAGGAACAAAACAGCAGCAGACTCACAGAACCCAAAAATGAACTAACAGTTGCCAAAGGGAAAGGGACTGTGGAGGGTGGGGGGAAGGGAGGGAGAAGGGGAATAAGGGGCATTACGATTAGTACACATAATGAGCGGGGGCACGGGGAAGGCAGTATAGTACAGAGAAGACAAGTAGTGATTCTATAGCATCTTACTACGCTGATGGACAGTGACTGTAATGGGGTATGTAGTGGGGACTTGATAATGGTGGGAATCTAATAACCACAGTGTTGCTCATGTAATTGTATATTAATGATACCAAAATAAAAATAATAAAAAATAAAAATAAAGATTAATTAAATTGGGGGGAAAAAAAGCAGACAGTAAAGATTCTCCCTGTTGCTCCTATCTTTCCAGATCCTGGAAGAGTTTGCAAATTAAATTGGATGGTTAGGAAAGACTCACTGAAAAGATAATAATTGAGCAAAGACTTGAAGGAGATTGAGCCATGAAGGTTATAGTGGAAGAGTGATCAGTCCAAGGGAGTATGAGGCCAATATTAACTGGAACAGAAGAGTAGTAGGTAAGGGAACAGTAGAAGGAGATAAGGTCAGTGAAGTAAAGGAGGTGGTGGGAAGACAGTGTAAGTCATTGTAGGCCAGTGTAAGAATGTTTGCTGGAATTTACTCTAAAAGAAAGGGAACATACTATGAGGTTTGAGCAAAGGTATGGCATGATCTAACTTATTTTTATTTATTTATTTATTTATTTATTTATTGAATTTTTTATTAAGGTATGATTGATATACACTCTTATGAAGATTTCACATGAAAAAACAATGTGGTTACTACATTTACCCATATTATCAAGTCCCCACCCATACCCCATTGCAGTCACTGTCCATCAGTGCAGCAAGATGCCACAGATCCACTATGCACCTTCTCTGTGCTACACTGTTCTCCATGTGATGTCCCACACCATGTGTACTAAACATAATACCCCTCAATCCCCTTCTCCCTCCCTCCCCACCCGCCCTCCCACACCCCTCCCCTTTGGAAACCACTAGTTCATTCTTGGAGTTTCTGAGTCTGCTGCCGTTTTGTTCCTTCACTTTTGCTTCATTGTTATACTCCACAAATGAGGGAAATCATTTGGCATTTGTCTTTCTCTGCCTGGCTTATTTCACTGAGCATAATGTCCTCCAGCTCCATCCATGCTGCTGCAAATGATAGGATTTCTTTCTTTCTTTCTTATGGCTGAATAGTATTCTATTGTGTATCTGTACATCTTCTTTATCCATTCATCTACAGATGGACACTTAGGTTGCTTCCATATCTTGGCTATTGTAAAAAGTGCTGCGATAAACATAGCAGTGCATATGTCATTTTGAATCTGAGAAGTTGTACTCTTTGGGTAAATTCCAAGGAGTGGGATTCCCGGGTCAAATGGTATTTCTATTTTTAGTTTTTTGAGGAACCTCCATACTGCTTTCCACAATGGTTGAACTAGTTTACATTCCCACCAACAGTGTAGGAGGGTTTCCCTTTCTCCACATCCTCGCCAGCTTTTGTTGTTCTTAGGCTTTTCGATGCTGGCCATCCTTACCGGTATGAGTTGATATCTCATCATGATTTTAATTTGCACTTCCCTGATGATTAGTGATGTGGAGTATCTTTTTATGTGTCTGTTGGCCATCTGAATTTTTCTTTGGAGAACTGTCCCTTCATATCCTGTGCCCATTTGTTAATCGGGTTATTTGCTTTTTGGGTGTTGAGGCGTGTAAGTTCTTTATATGTATTGTATGTTAACCCCTTGTCAGATATGTCATTTACAAATATATTCTCCCATACTGTAGGATGCCGTTTTGTTCTGTTGATGGTGTCCTTTGCTGTAAAGAAACTTTTTAGTTTGATGTAGTCCCATGAGTTCATTTTTGCTTTTGTTTCCCTTGCTTGGGGAGATGCATTCAGGAAGAAGTTGCTCATGCTTATATTCAGGAGATGTTTGCCTATGTTGTCTTCTATGAGTTTTATGGTTTCATAACTTACATTCAAGTCTTTAATCCATTTTGAGTTTACTTTTGTGTATGGGGTTAAACAATAATTCAGTTTCATTCTCTTGCATATAGCTGTACAGTTTTGCCAACACCAGCTGCTGAAAAGGCTGTCATTTCCCCATTGTATATCCATGGCTCCTTTATCATATATTAATTGACCATATATGGTCTGGTTTATATCAGGGCTCTCTAGTCTGTTCCATTAGTCTATAGGTCTGTTCTTGTGCCAGTACCAAATTGTCTTGATTACTGTGGCTTTGTAGTAGAGCTTCAAGTTGGGGAGCACAATCCCCCTGCTTTATTCTTCCTTCTCAGGATTGCTTTGGCTATTCAGGGTCTTCTGTGACTCCATATGAATTTTAGGACAGTTTTCTCTAGTTCATTGAAGAATGCTGTTGGTATCTTGATAGGAATTGCATTGAGTCTATAGATTGCTTTAGGCAGGATGGCCATTCAGACAATATTAGTTCTTCCTATCCATGAGCATGGGATGTGTTTCCATTTACTGGTATCTTCTTTAATTTCTCTCGTGAGTGTCTTGCAGTTTTCAGAGTATAGATCTTTCACTTCCTTGGTTAGGTTTATTCCTAGGTATTTAATTTTTTTGATGCAATTGTGAATGGAATTGGTTTCCTGATTTCTCTCCTTGATAGTTCCTTGTTAGTGTATAGGAATGCCACAGATTTCTGTGTATTAATTTTGTATCCTGCAACTTTGCTGAATTCAGATATTACATCTAGTAGTTTTGTAATGGACTCCTTAGGGTTTTTTATGTACAATATCATGTCATCTGCATGCAGGGACACTTTAACTTCTTCCTTGCCTATCTGGATGCCTTTTATTTCTTTGTGTTGTCTGATTGCCATGGCTAGGACCTTCATAACTATGTTGAATAGAAGTGGGGAGAGTGGGCATCCTTGTCTTGTTCCCGATCTTAAAGGAAACGCTTTCAGCTTCTCGCTGTTAAGAATAATGTTGGCCATGGGTTTGTCATATATGGTCTTTATTATGTTGAGGTACTTGCCTTCTATACCCATTTTGTTGAGAATTTTTATCATGAATGGATTTTGAATTTTGTCGAATGCTTTTTCAGCATCTATAGAGATGATCATGTGGTTTTTGTCCTTCTTTTTGTTGATGAGGTGGATGATGTTGATGGATTTTCGAATGTTGTACCATCCTTGCATCCCTGGAATAAATCCTACTTGATCATGATGGATTATCTTTTTGATGTATTTTTGAATTCGGTTTGCTAATACTTTGTTGAGTATTTTTGCATCTATGTTCATCAGGGATATAGGTGTGTAATTTTCTTTTTTGTGGTGTCTTTGCCTAGTTTTGGTATTAGAGTGATGATGGCCTCATAGAATGAATTTAGAAGTATTCCCTCTTCTTCTACTCTTTAGAAAACTTTAAGGAAGATGGGTATTAGGTCTTCACTAAATGTTTGATAAGATTCAGTGGTGAAGCCATCTGGTTCTGGGATTTTGTTCTTAGGTAGGTTTTTGACTACCAGTTCAATTTTGTAGGTTGTAATTGGTCTGTTCAGATTTTCTGTTTCTTCCTTGGTCAGCCTTGGAAGGTTGTATTTTCCTAGAAAGTCCATTTCTTCTAGGTTATTCAGTTTGTTAGCATATAATTTTTCACATTATTCTCTCATAATTATTTGTATTTCTGTGGTGTCTGTAGTGATTTTTCCTTTCTCATTTCTGATTTTATTTATGTGTGTAGACTCTCCTTTTTTCTTGATAAGTCTGGCTAGAGTTTTATCTATTTTGTTTATTTTCTTGAAGAACCAGCTTTTGCTTTCACTGATTCTTTCTATTGTTTTATTCTTCTCAATTTTATTTATCTCTGCTCTAATCTTTATTATGTCCCACCTTCTACTGACTTTAGGCCTCATTTTTTCTTCTTTTTCTACTTTCATTAGTTTTGAGTTTAGACTACTTTTATGGGATTGTTCTTCTTTCCTGAGGTAGGCCTGTATTGCAATATACTTTCTTCTTAGCATGGCCTTGGCTGTGTCCCACAGATTTTGTGGTGTCGAATTATTGTTGTCATTTGTTTCCATATATTGCTTGATCTCTGTTTTTATTTGGTCTTTGATCCATTGGTTATTTAGGAGCATGTTGTGAAGCCTCCATGTGTTTGTGGGATTTTTCATTTTCTTTGGGTAATTTATTTCTAGTTACATACCTTTGTGGACTGAGAAACTGGTTGGTACAATTTCAATCTTTTTGAATTTAATGAGGCTCTTTTTGTGGCCTAGTATATGATCTATTCTTGAAAATGTTCCATGTGCACTTGAGAAGAAGGTGTATTCTGCTGCTTTTGGGTGTAGAGTTCTGTAGATGTCTGTAAGGTCCATCTGTTCTAATGTGTTGTTCAGTGCCTCTGTCTCCTTACTTATTTTCTGTCTGGTTGATCTGTCCTTCAGAGTGAGTGGAGTGTTGAAGTTTCCTAGAATAAATGTATTGTATTCTATTTCCCCTTTTAATTTAGTTAGTATTTGTTTCACATATGTAGGTGCTCCTATGTTGGGAGCATAGATATTTATAATGGTTATATCTTCTTATTGGATTGACCCCTTTATCATTATGTAATGTACTTCTTTATCTCTTGTGACTCTCTTTGTTTTGAAGTCTATTTTGTCTGATACAAGTACTGAAACTCCTGCTTTTTTCTATCTATTAGTTGCATGAAATATCTTTTTCCATCCCTTCTCTTTTTGTCTGTGTATGTCTTTGGGTTTAAAGTGAGTCTGTTGTAGGCATCATATAGATGGGTCTTGTTTTTTTATCCATTCAGTGACTCTATGTCTTTTGATTGGTGCATTCAGTTCATTTACATTTAGGGTGATTATCGATAGGTATGTACTTATTGCCATTGCAGAGTTTAGATTTGTGGTTACCAAAGGTTCAAGGTTAATTTCCTATCTAAGAGTCTAACTTAACTCACTTAATATGCTGTTACCAACACAATCAAAGGTTCTTTTCCTTTCTCCTCCTTTTTCTTCCTCCTCCATTCTTTATATATTAGGTATCATATTCTGTACTCTTTGTCCCTTGATTGATTTTGGGGATAGTTAAATTAATTTTGCATTTGCTTAGTGATTGGCTGTTGTACTTTCTTTCCTGTGGTTTTATTACCTGTGGTGACAGCTATTAAACTTCAGGAACACTTCCATCTACAGCAGTCCCTCCAAAATAGACTGTAGAGATGGTTTGTGGGAGGTAAATTCTCTCAGCTTTTGCTTATCTAGGAATTGTTTAATCTCTCCTTCAAATTTAAATGATAATCTTGCATGGTAAAGTAATCTTGGTTCCAGGCCCTTCTGCTTCATTGCATTAAATACATCATGCCACTCCCTTCTGGCCTGTAAGGTTTCTGCTGAGAAGTCTGATGTTAGCCTGATGGGCTTTCCTTTGTATGTGATCTTATTTCTCTCTCTGGCTGCTTTTAATAGTCTGTCCTTATCCTTGATCTTTGCCAATTTTATTACTATATGTCTTGGTGTTGTCTTCCTTGGGTCCCTTGTGTTAGGAGATCTGTGCACCTCCATGGCTTGAGAGACTATCTCCGTCCCTAGATTGGGGAAGTTTTCAGCAATTACCTCCTCAAAGACACTTTCTATCCCTTCTTCTCTCTCTTCTTCTTCTGGTACCCCTATAATGCGAATATTGTTCCTTTTGGATTGGTCACAGAGTTCTCTCAGTATTCTTTCATTCTTAAAGATCCTTTTTTCTCTCTGTGCCTCAGCTTCTTTGTATTCCTCCTCTCTAGTTTCTATTTCATTTATTGTCTCCTCCACCGTACTCAATCTTCTTTTAATACTCTCCATTGTGCCCTTCAATGATTGGAACTTTGACCAGAATTCATTCCTGAGTTCTTGAATATCTTTCCGTACCTCCATGAGCATGTTAATGATTTTTATTTTGAACTCCCTTTCAGGAAGAGTCATGAGGCCCATGTCATCTTTCTCCGGAGTTATATTAATTTTACTCTGAATCAGGTTCCTTTGGTGTTTTGTATTTGTATATGGTGCCTTCTAGTGTCCAGAAGCTCTACTCTCCGGAGCTGCCCAGCCCCTGAAGCAATGTTGGGGATCGCAGGGGAGTGGTATTGGTGCCTGGGGGGAGGAAAGAGCTGTTTCCTGCTTCCCGGTCACTATGCCTGTCTCAACTGCCTAAACCAGTGGGCCAAGCACACAAGTATAAGCCTCTATGCTTTGTGTTTGTAGTTGCTGTAGACAGATCTTCCCTATGGCTGGCCTAACTCCAGGGTAGGGTTTGCCGGTTTGCGAGCCAGGTGGGGCTGGTCAGAAGAAAGGTGCAGTAGGTTGCCTATCACGGAGGGATTCTTGGAGCTGTGTAGCCAGCCAGGAAGCTGGAGCACCTGGAAATCATGAAAGCTCACAACCTGCTGGGCAGAGTGCTCCTGGAAAATTTTGTCTACCTGTCCTTTCTCCTGAGCAGTAAGCTCTGTGCAGTCCTTGCCCCTTTAGCAGCCCTTTTACTAAGGGCTTCCTTGTTAGGAAGTCTCTCAGACTGCATGCGTTTCTTTTGTCCCAGAGCAGCCGGATATGGATCCCTGCTTTCCACAAGTGGCTGGAACTCTCAGTCTCTCCAGGAATTCTGGCTGTCTTAGCTTTCCAATTCCCTAATCACAAGAGTATCATGAAAGCACCATGAAATGTAGGTTTGTGTTCCCAGAGCAGATCTCTGGAGTTAGGTATTCAGTAGTTCCAGGCCTCCACTCCCTCCCTGCTCTGTTTCTCTTCTTCCAGCCATTGAGCTGGTTTGGGGGAAGGGCTTGGATCCCACCGTGCTGCAGCTTTGGTACATTACCCTGTTCTGTGAGATCTGCTCTTTTCTCCAGGTATATGCAGTCTGGCACAGTCCTCTTTCCTGTTGCTTTTTCAGGATTAGTTGTATTAATTATATTTTCGTATTATATGCAGTTTTAGGAGGAAGCCTCTGTCTCACCTATCACACCACCATCTTTAATCCAATCCCCACCTAACTTATTTTTAAATAAGATCCACCCTCCCTGTTGTGCTGAAAACAGTCTGTAGAGTGTAAGTAGGAAGACCAGTCTACAGGTTATTATAATAATGCAAGCAGAGATTGTGGTGGCTCAAACCAGGATGGCTAATCTCCCCAAGGTGGAAGATTGTGATGACTTGACTTGACATAATACTTTGAAATCCATCCGTGCTGTTATCAGTAGTTCTAAAACTGACTGCAGTGATGGTTGTATGTTTCTGCAAATATACAAAAAGCCAATAGTTTGTACAGTTTAACTGGATAAATTGTGTGGTATCTGAATTACATTCCAATCAAGCTATTTTTTTAAAGGAATGAAACATACAACAACATGCATCTATCTCAAAATCATTAAACAGAGAAGCCAATCACAAAAGACTACATACTATATAATAATACTTTAACAACATTCTAGAAAAGGCAAAACTGTAGTGACAGAAAGCAGATTAGTGATTTTCAGGGTCTTGGGTAGAGGGAACAGACTAACTAAAAAGGGCATGAAGGAACTTTCCTGGGGTGATGAAGTGCTTTTTATTAGGACTATGTGGGTGGTTACATGGCAATACACATTTGTCAATGTTATAGAATTGTACACTTAAAACGTATGTATTTTATTTATATAAATCGTACCTAAATACAGCTGTTTTTTTAAAAGAACAAACAACAAAAACTTGTCATGTATTCGTTGGAATGTCCTCATGTACCCCCCTACATGTTTCCCAGTTTGAAGACAACTACTACAAAGCATCTGTAATGGTGCAGTGGCCCATGGAAGAGGTTGAAAGCTCCCAGAAGAACGTAGGGTTGTGATCAGGTAATGGTCCTAGAGGCTGCAGGTGAAGGCAGGATATTACAGCAGTGACTGTAAGTTACCGTCTTCCAAAGACCAAGCAGGATCAGACACCTCGGTGAAGGTCAGTGACCACTAGAGGTCAGCACCAGCATAAGCTAATATGACTGCCCTCCAATGGCAGGACTTAATGGGGGAAAGAAGGGGAGAAGGGGAGAAAAGAATTCTGAATCTAAGTATTTATTCAAAGAAGACAGTTTCAACTCATTAGTGACTAAATTTTAATTATTTCTACCATTAGTTGACATGAAGGTTTGTGAACTAAGCTGATTTCCAACCCAGTATAGAGAAATACAGTTTCCTTTTTGCACATGGTTCCCCATCTACATTGTGGCACTCTGTTGGGGAACCTGTAGTCTGTTCTCAGCTGGCTGTAGCTGATAGTCTGGTTTCCGGCAACGGTAACACCAATTGCTGGTTCAGTACTTAATATCTTCTACAGATTTTGGGTGCTCATTTGTAAATCCCCCATCACAGCCTCCTGGTATTGGATATTCTAAAGAACAATTTCTATGTCCTCAAACCTTATTAGACAGTCCTCCCACAAACCCTAGAAGGGCTTCCTTAGCCTTACTTGGCATCTTCTCACAGAAGAGCACAGCTGGTTTTTGCCCCAGCCTCACTAGGCCCAAAGGGAAACCTAGGAATTCTATCACAACAACATTGATTTTGCAGAAAACCAGAGAGGAACCTTTGTCTGATCCCAACTCATTCTGCTACCCTGCTATTTCCAACTTATTGCTTGGGTAGTCCCATGGGAGACACGGTGCATTTCTAAGAGAACTTGAAAATGGACCAGTCTGTCCAAGGAGAAGCAAGAAAACAATTCCAGTGTTCAAGGATTCCCTGAAAATCAGCTTGTTTCTAAATTCCTTCTATGGTTTCAATGCAGAGAAACCAGGACACAGGAGTCTAATCCTTTCCCGTTCTCCTTTTCTGTTTTGGAATCAGCTCTTCTACTCCCAATTCCTGTTAGGGGTACTTCCTATATGCTATTTTCTCCTCCATTATCCTATGAACCTCCTTTTTCTGGCACTACCTCTTTTTCTTTCCTTGGACTACCTCTTTTTCTTTCCTTGGACTACCAATTACTTAAATCTTAAAGGTAATTGGAGTACAGACAGAACAGACTTTATAGAGAGAATGGAAAACATATCTACTTAGTATTTTCAAAATAATTCAGAATATTGTCTGTATAATATTCAATACATAATGATTAGGATCTAATATATTATTATATTTGTGGACATGTCTCTGTTGGTAGATTTTAAGCCTTTAAGCTTTAATTGCCATCTTTTTTCCTACTGCATCAATAAACACACATTCTTACCAAGGACAATGGTTTCCATTGCAATGATTTCAAAGCATGTGTGTGTATATGGGGAGTGAGTTACATGAGAGTGCAGAAGTTATATTTCAAAAGAAACTCCAGAAATTTCTCATATGTTCTTCATCACATATGTCAGTGTATCTTCATATGCCTTATGATGCTTAATATATGTCTTTCATACTATAATCACTTCATAAATGTTTATGAAATAAGAAGGGATGGAAAGAGGGAGTAAAAAAGTCAGTAGTCTTACTAGGCTTGAGAGTTCCAGGATAAACATTGGCAGGAACAGTATCAGCATCCTTACAATTTAGTTTTTGCAGCTAGATTTAATGTGTCCGCTTTGTAGGGAAGAAGTTTACTCAGAGGGACTTTCCAGTGGAAGTGGTGACTTTCCCCGTTTCTGGTCACCTGGATGTATAATTCTGGCCTCACTGAACAACAAACTTGCCCATAGATGAACTATGACTTGAAATCATATTCCTCTATGACTCAGCAATTTTTTATTCTTGGACTCTGTAGTCACAGACACAGTCACAAGTCACATATACTATGTGTCAGACCATGGTGTTCAATGTCAATGTTCTAATATTTGTAAACTGATTTTATTTTCTTCACCTCTATGACAGGAGCTCTTGTAGGTGGGAAGCACTACGTTATCCAGTAACTACTTTCCTATATGGTGGACACAGGCTAAAGCCAAATGAATTGTAACTGTTTTTAGCTAACCTACCACAGTATTACAAATCTCTTTTGCAGCTGTATATTTCACTCCAGAAATTTTTTACTACTTTGAAATCTACAGTCAGCCCTTATATTAATATTTAGATCAGATCATTTGATTGGTTGTCAAGATCTAGGCCAAGACCATGAAATTAGCAATTCTCTTTTCTGTGGAGTAGAGTTCCAGAGTACAACCCACGAACATTCACCACTGAAACTGAGTCACTCATACTACTGTGGCTCAACTAAAAAAACTACTTAGAGAAGCATTTCTTGAGTACCCAAAAGGTTCCAGGCAGACATCCACTCAACCAAATCTGAATGAGATACGGTAACTGTTGAGGATTTGGTTTCTCATACATTAATCATTGATCTGGCTAATAAACCACCTGTGAGGGAAACAAAGAAGAGCATATGACAAGTAACTCCCCCTCGCACTCCATCCTTTCAGAAGGAGACTTTCAAAACTTGCAAACCAAGATTCTGGGATGGTGGACTGTTAACAGAACTTCTGACTGAGGACAATACTGACACTATATAAGGTAGAAAACACAAACTGAAACATGCCATTAGTAAAATCAGAGGTTCCCTTGTGCTAATGAATTACTTTAAAAGAGTAAGGAAAGGTATCAATAATCTAAGAAAAGATACTTAAAAGATACTCCCTAGAAAAAAGAGATGCAAGAACACAGCAAGCAGGAATGAACAACATCAGAATTCTCCAGGCAAAGGCCAATTCTCGAGTGGCTGATTATTTGGACAACTCCAGAGATTAGGTTTTTGTGGGATTCTCTGTATCTGTATGATTCTGCAAAGGTAGTAATTCATTCCTTCATTTATTCATTGACTCAAATAATTAAAAAAAAAATTTTAGTTGACTACTATGTGTCAGACCATAGAGTTCAATGCCAATGTTCTAATATTTGTAAATTAACTTTTCTTCACTATTGTGATATGAACACTTACAAGTGGGAAGCACTGAGTTATATCCAGTGGCTATTTTCTGAGGGGCTGGATGGAAACTAAAGGCCAAGTGAATGTGACACCTCTGCACTCAGCTGGACTCTCATCTCAATAGGGTAACCTGAACTGTAAGTGCCCACAAGATTCACACAGGCAACTCACAAGCATTTATTGAGTGCTATGTGTTAAGTCTGGTGAGGGATATTAAAAATCTTAAGACAGAGTCAGAGTCCTTGGCCACAAGATACTGTGTGGTGATGGTGGCAGATTTAAGATGAGGAAGTTTGGGCATCATGATACTGCTAGGAAGGAGTAGAGAATTCCTGATAGGAATCTTTTCTTACAAATACATAATTTTGATTTTCCTCAAAGGATATTGGCATATATAACTGTCCTGTCTTCTGAATACATTAATTCCAAAGTGTCTATTAGAAGACCTCATAAAGTTAACTTTTTAAATTATGTCACACAGGTGAAACTACATATAGCTTAAACATCAAGCATTTCAGAGGGCTTTCAATGATAAACAACGGCTCTTGCTCCATTCATTCCCAGAAATAATCACTTTAAACTATTTTAAGTTGTTTTGTTGATACTATTAGTGTTTGCTTATACTACCACTATAGTACTCATATATCAAGTTGAGAACAAATCTGACTTTTTACTATTATAGATGAAGATTTTACTCATACTATTCCAATTCCCTTCTTCCTCCCAATATTGACAATCATAACAGTGTTTTCAGTATTATTTAAAAGTATTATTTAAAAGACTCAGCTTTCACCATTCTCTGCGGCACTCATTTTGGAATAAGAGGGCATTAGCCCTCTCACCCTTCCCTTTTACTCCTTTCTGCTTTATTCCTTCCAACTTCTGTCAGTTCTTTATATTGTTAAAATTTAGTAACATTTGCTTTTTGTTCTACAGCCATAATAAAATCTCCCATGTTTTGCATATAAGTCTATTCTAAAATTAAATACCAAAAATATGGCTTCTAATACTGCAACCATGTAAATACTGTTTAGTATGAAGTCAAGAAGCAAGCTAGGATTCTATTTCATCTCTATTCTTCCAAGTCATGATCACTATCACACTCAAAGAAAAGCATTCTTATGTCAAGATCAAATGAATAATCCTTCCTAGTGGAATATACTATAATAATTATTTGAAATTTGCTCCATTTAGGTCTGTCTCATATTTAGATCATTGTGATTTTTTATATTTCCTTGAGTTTCCAAGTGCCTTTGTTGCTGTTAAAAGAAAAAATGTTTCTCCATTATATCCCTAATGTATTCTTATTTCCAATTCTATTGTTTGGAATCCATTTAATGCTTATTCTTGAAGCCCAGTTTCAATCTGAACCAATTGTTTTTTCCAGGCCAAATGCCACACTAGAAAATCTTTTAAATGTATCCCTGGGTATTTTTCCCATTTCCTGTATTATACAACTTCTTTCTTCAAATTTATCTCTGTTTTGTGGCAATACATTCTGAAATAATTTTCTCAGAATGGATGCATGGAAGAAAACATTTTTAGTGTTTCATTTTTGAAATGCAAATACAATTAACAGTTTGGCTGGTATATAATTCTAGGTTCAAAATAGTTCTCCATCATAATTTTGTATAGTAGATGAATCTCTTGAAGATTTGTATAAATTTAACTTTTTAAAAAGACTCTTTTTGGAGAGCAGTTTTAGGTTCACAGTAACACCGGGAGGAAGGTGGAGAGATTTCCCATATATCCTCTGCTCCAATACATGCATAGCCTCCCCCAGTATCAATATCTCCCACCAGAGTATTACATTTGTTACAACTGGTGAACCTCCATTGACCCATCACAATTATCCGAAGCGTTTACATTTGGGCTCAATCTTGATGTACATTCAATGTTTGGACAAATGCATAATGACATGTATCCATCATTATAATATCATACAGAATAGTTTCCCTGCCTTAAAAATCCTCTATGCTTTAGTGACTCTGTGGCATCTTACTACACTGATGGACAGTGACTGCAATGGAGTATGGGGGTGACACGATAATATGGGTGAATGTAGCAACCACAAAGTTTTTCATGTGAAACCTTCTTAAGAGTGTATATCAATGATACCTTAATAAAAAAAATTCCTCTGTGCTTCCTCTCTCCCTCTTACTGTCTCCATAGTTTTGTGTTTCCAGACTCTCACAGAGTTGAATCATACAGTATGTAGCTCTTTCAGACTTCTTTCTTTCACTTAGTAATATGCACAAAAGATTCCCCCATGTCTTTTTATGGCTTGATAGGTTCTTTCTTTTTAGTGCTGAGTAACATTCCATTGTCTGGATGTACCACAGTTTACTGATTCATCACCTACTGAAGGACATTTTGGTTGCTTCCAAGTTTTTGGCAGTTATGAATAAAGCTGCTACAAATATCCATAAGCAGGTTTTGGTATGGACATAAGTTTTTGGCTCCTTTCGGTAAATACCAAGAAGTGTGACTGATCAACCATGGTAAGAGTATACTTAGTTTTGTAAGAAACCCCAAAATTTTCTTCCAAAATAGTTACACCATTTTGCATTCCTGCCAGCATTGAATGAGAGTTCCTGTTACTCCATATTTTCATGACAAAATTTGGTGTCACAGTGTTCTGGATTGGGCTGTTCTAATGGGTGTATAATGGAATTTTATTGTTTTAGTTGGCATTTTCATGATAACATATGATGTGGCACATCTTTTCATATGCCTTATTTGCCATCTGTATATCTTCTTTGGTAAGATGTCTGTTCAGGTCATTGGCCCATTTTTTAAATCATGTTGTTGCTTTCTTATTGCTGAGTTTCAAAAGTTCTTTGTATATTCTGGATAATAGTCCCTTATCAGATGTGTCTTTGCAAATATCTTCTCCCAGCCTGTGGCTTGTCTTCTCATTCTCTTAACAATGTCTTTTGTAAAGCAGGTTAATTTTAATGAAGTCCAGCTTACCAAATTGTCTCTCATGAATGTCTTTAGTGTTTTATCTAAAAAAATCATCACTATACCCAAGGTCATTTATGTTTTTTATCTTACATTATCTTCTAAGAGTTTTATAGTTTTGTACTTTACATTTAAGTCTATGATATAGTTTGAGTTAATTTTTGCAAAGGGTGTAAAGTCTGTGACTAGATTCATTCTTTTGCATGGGGAGGTCCAGTTGCTCCAGCACCATTTCTTAAAGATTATTTTTGCTAAATTCACTTCTCAGAACTGAAATTATTCTCTCTCAATGTCATTGTTTTAAACTATTTTTCAAGTACAGGATACATAATATTTTGTTTTCTTACTTGTTGTGTTCCATAAGTCTCTGTCAAATAGTTAATGATTAACATAATTCTTAAAAAGTGAAATTCTCAAAGGATATATGCAGTACAACCAATGTACCATATTTTAAGTTAAAATTCTCTAGCGTTTGCAACAGAAGTCAACATTTTTCATATTTTCCCTTCTTTTTGTGATTCTTGCCTTTCTAACCAGATTATAAGCTTCTGTTGTACTCCTCCTTTCTCTCCCCACTACTCCCAGATTAAAACAAGTATAAGGTACAGAGAATGCATTCAAGAAGGATTTGGTCAATGGTGCTTTTAACTGTCTGAATTACATCTAGGATCTTCTATTTATTAATAATTTCAACAGGTTTTTGTAGTGATTCATTCATTTAATAATTTTAATCTAAATGTTTATTGAGGACCTGCTACAAGCCAAGCACTACTCTAGGTGTTGTGATATATCAGTGAACAAAACACAAACCCTTGCCTTCAGGACACTTCCATTTAGCTAGCAGTAGAGAAACGGGAGGGAGGCAACTGACAGTTAAAAGAATAAATTATCAACTCTCCATTGAAGAGAGATGAAGTAGAGTGAAATAAGGCAGACTACAAGAATGGAGTGTAGGGAGTTATGGGCAGTTATAGTATTAACTAGAGTAGTCAAGATAGGCCTCACCGAGAGTGGGAGATGTGAGCAAAAGCTTGAAGGGAGTTAGCCAAGTGCTTAACTGTAGGAAAGCATTCCTTACAGAGGGAATAGCTAGAATTGCATTGTCCAGTAACACCTAGGGCTCCTGAGCACCTAAGATGTGACTTGGTGAATAAGAAACTGAATTTTTAATTGTATTACATTTTAGTTAAATTTAAATTTAAAAACTGATATTTCATTTTGAAAAATTTGAAGTATTTATGAGCAACTCAGGTATGTGAACCTACATTTCAACTGCAAATTTTATAAAACCTAAATACAGATCAAGTATCTGTAATGAAAATTCAGCATCCAGTGAGGTGTGTTGTCAGTGTAAAATGCTCACAGATTTCAAGCACACAGTAAGGGGGAAAAAAAGTAAAACATATTTAGTTATGTTGGGTGAAAGATACATTAATGAAATTAATTTCACTTGTTTCTTTTTATCTTCTTTACTGTGACTACTAGAAAATTTTAAATTACATATGTGGATTGCTTTATATTTCTTCTGGACAACACTGAGTAGAACAGGGAGCCTTCCCATTACGTGTGAGGAAAACGAGGATGGCTCAGAGGTTAAATATGGCTGAGGCTAAGAGAATGGAAAAGATGAGGTCGAAGTGGTAAAGATCCATGTCATGTAGGTCCTCACAAACCCTTAAACCTTTCTATAATAGTGACAATGACTAAAATTGCAAGATTGAAGTTGGAATTGACACCTGAAACCACTGCCTCTTTTGTTAGAAATTTCTAGAAAATCATTTGGCTCTACAATTGGGCCCTATAGTGCTGATGCACTATAACATGCCACAAGGTAGGATGGTGGTTAAGAAGGGGGTTCCAGTTAAACATCCTAAAGGTCTTGGCAGTAAGCAGGACTGCTCAGCCTTTACAGAACAGGTTAACCAATTCCTGTGAGGCCAGGCCTATAGACAGACTCTAGCAGTGTCAAGCGAGATCAAGTCCCCCAACCCTTTGTTCATTTATTCCCCACACCCCTCTAGTTCATTATCTCCTTCTGTCCAAGGTTGTTTCTCTTCAGGTAGCAAGAAAACTGCTCCCTGTATTTTCTTGGATAATTTAATTACCATCATTATCATCTTATGCAATAGCCATATATATGTATTTTTATTAAGACTATTTTTTAAGAGCAGCTGAAGCAATAGCTATATTTTCATCTGCATTTTCCTTCCTACAAAATTAACATAGATTTAGGGGAAAAAAAGACTTTAAATAGGATGGAAAAAAAGCTTTTTTAAGATGTATAAAATTGTATGAGGCCTTGTGGATTAAGGGCACAAAACAAGAATAAGCAGGATCTGATACACTGATTGGAAAGCCCTGTGGAAATTATGCCTTCCTAAGTAAGGGGGGAAGGAAAAATAATTTTTACTTTTAGCCCTGTACATTTTTTTTTAAATATATAGAAGAACACTATTACAAAGTTGAACATTTTATGTAACATGAAGAATATATCAAAACTCTGTCTCTAGGCATGGCTAAGGTAATCAATAGTTAAATTATTAACTCTTTTCTCAAGGTGGAAATCCCCATGAGGTAACTAGTCAGAACATCATTCAAACCTAAAACAAAACTGAAGACAACTTAATGCTTTTTAATTTAAGCTTACTCCCTTCTGGAACAGGAAATCTTTGCTTTAAAAAGAAAAGGAAGCAAAATTAAAAGGGACAGTCCCTTTGTAGATGAGAGGAGCTGACTATATGAATTGGTATGGTAACTTTTGACATGTGTCAGTCATCCATAAAGGCTTTCTCTCCTAAAGTAATTTTTTAGTAAGTTCCTGCCTACTTCTACCCCAAATGCCAAATTCAAATGTTCTCCTATTAGCTTGTACATAAAACTAGTAAAGGCTACCATTAAAGTATCTCAGAAACACTGCCCTCAGAATATCCAGGGAAACTAAAAATTCATGTGGAAACCCACCTCTGTGGCTCCCAATCCTTAGGCTTTCACATTCTTCTCATTCACTCTCTAAACCAACACTTACTAAGGTCCTAAGTATCAGACACTAAAACAGGTGCTTAAGACACAAAAATTAAAAAGAGTCCCCATCTTCAAAGAACTTACAGTTATAGGGAGAAGATACCATATAAACAAAAATTATAGTAGTGAGGTAAATTCTTTGTCAGAAATACACATAGGATGCTGTAGGTGAACAAAGGAGGACTATGGATGGCTTCAGCTTGGGATGGGAGAGCGATGCTGAAAGGGAGTGAGAATTCAGATGAATGAGAGGAAATAGGAGGTGGTCAGGAAAACAAAGACAAGATTCCAGGTGGATTTAAAAGTATGTAGAAAGTACTGATGGCCTAAAAAGGTAACACATATTCGAAAAAAATGCAAGATCTTTAGTACAGCTGGAGAGCGTTATTTGTGTTAAGAAACAGAGAAGTTCAAGGCTAGGGAGAAAAGCAGGGGCCATGAGCATAAAAAAGCCCTGTGTGTAACACTTAGAAGTTGGGACTTTTCTGAAGTGGCAATGCAAGTAGTGGAGGAACATGATCCAATATCAGAAAGGTCCTGTATCTTCATAGAGTAAGAATATGGATTAGCAAGAAATTTTAGCTAGAGGCAAGGAAATGCACTGGTAGATCTGAGAATTTCAAGTGAGAAGTGACAGGAGCCTGATCTAAATCAATAAAACAGACTTAGAACCAAAAAGGTCTGGTAACAAATTAAATGGAGTAGGAATGGATGTACAGGCAGCAGCATATGAGAAAGGAACGAATTTAAGCCAATTCCCAGATTCTGACTGAGGCACTTCATGGAAAAGAGCAATAGCAATGAAGGTAAGAAAAAGAAGCAGACTTTAGGGAGAAGAGAAGTTTCATTTCAATGTAATGAATTTCAGGTCCCTACAGGACATCAAAGAGAAGATATCCTGTAGGCAGTTGGATTTATGGTTCAGAGAGAAATCTGAGACAGTGATTCAAATTTAGGAGTCATTAACTACATTAGTTTTCTATTGTTGTTTTCTATTGTTGCTGTAACAAATTATCATACACTTAAAACAACACAAATTATCTTTGAGTTCCTAGGTCAGAGGCCCCACATAGGTCTCCAAAGGCTAAAATCAAGGTGTTGGCACAACTAATTCTTCTCTAGGGACTCTTGGGAAGAAACCATTTCTTTACGCATTCAGGTTGTTGACACAATTCCTTGAAGATGTCGGACTGAGATCCCTGCTTTCTTGTTGGCTGTCAGCTTAGAAGTATTCACAGATTCTAGAAGACAGCACATTCCTTGGTTTGTGGTCCCCTTCTCCCATCTTCCAAGACAGTAACTGCAGGTAGAGTTCTTCTCACACTCGAATCCTTTTCTTTTATTCTCTCTCTGACTACTCTGGCTTCCTCTTCCACTCTTAAGTGCCCATGTGATCACACTGATTCCACTTAATGTATGTATGAATTCTAAGGTCCATAACATCTTCACTGCATTTGCAAGGTTTCTTTTCCCGTGGACCCAGGGATTAGGGCATGGGCATCCTTGGGGGGCCATTATTCTGCCTGCCATATTACCCAGTAGGTGTGGTGGGCTTGAATGCAGAGTAATAGTGTCCTGGAGAACACTGGCACTTAGGCACACAGGGAGACAAGTTCAATAAGTAAATTAAGAAGGCGACTAGGCAGAAATTTCAGAAGAGATTCTCATGAGAGAGAGAACAGTTAATTGTCAAGGACTACGCAAAGTAGTTAAGCTAGATAAGAAACAAAAAGAATCCTTTGAACTTTGTTATGTAAGAATAATCAGTAATTTATGATAATTCCATGACAGAAAAAACATCTGACATCAGTAGGTTAAGGAGAAAATAGGACTATGTAAAGTAAAAGACTGTGAAAAGACTATGCAGAGAGATTACTAAAAGGATAGGATGATGAGGAAGAGGAGGAAGATGATGGTGATGATAATGGTTGTGTTAGTCCACTAGGGCTGCCATAACAAATACTACAGGTTAAGTGTCTTAAACTACAGAAATTTATTTTCTCACAGTCCTAGAGGCTGGAGCAAGGTGCCAGCAGATGTGGTTTCTCCTGAGGCCTCTCTCCTTGGCTTGCAGATGGCCACCTTGTCCTCACAGGGCCTTTTTCTTCTACGTACATGCCCCTGGTCTCTCTCTTCCTCTCTTGTAAGGACACCGGTCTTACTGGATTATGGTGCCACTCTTGTGACTTTATTTAATCTTAATTATATCCTTAAATGCCCCATCTCCAAATATAGCCACATTGGGGATCAGGGTTGCAACCTATGAATTAAGGGGGATACAATTCAGTTTATAACAAAGATGATGACAATAAGAAAATAACAATGATCACTGCCAACATTCACTGAGCACTAAATATATGCCAGGCACAGTGCAGCGCACTTCACACATAGTGTCATTTGATCCTCAAAAACCTTATCACTATTCCTTTTCACAATTAATCACCTGAAGAGTTGAAGCAAGTTTATACATCTGGAAGCAGAAGAGCTGAAATGTGAATCTTAGCCTTTTAGCTTGAACCCATGTTCTCAAACCACTATGCTATCTCTACTTTTTCAACGGTTGTAATGTAAAGGAAACAAAAGAGCAGCCAGATGAGAAATACAGAGATGAGGAAGTTTTTTGTTTTTTGGGGTTGTTTTTTTCTTTGCTCTGGTTTTGTCTTTATTTTATAAGTCTAAAGCTAGAAATGTCTTGAACAAGTTAACACCCTGAATGGAAAAAACTCACAGAAAAGGGACATTGAAAATTGATTCTACTAGTTTATTTTAAGCTTCTGCCCTGATCTAGATGAAAACTGGGGGGAAAAAATTGCATTGCAGAGTTATTTAAACCATTCTCTCTACAAATCATTTTAAACTACTTATCATGTGACAGGCACTGTACAAGAATCTGATCATTTGACAGTGAGCAAAAAGCAGAAACTTATAACATTTACAGTCTAATGGCAGAGATACATACTAATTAAGTAATCATAAAGGAGTATATAATAACAAACTGACATAAGTGGTATGAAACAAAAGAACATACTTTTATGAGAACATTTAATAAATGTTTAATAGAGAAACTTCATCTAGACTAGAAGGGGTTAGGAAGTCTACTCTAAAAGAAAGTTTACCACTGAGCTTAAAGCAGAAGGATGAGTAATATGTGCAATGAGGAAGGGGATGGGAAATATTCTGGGCATAGGGAAGAGCAAGACAAAGGCCCTGTGGGATGGGGAACAGGGGGCACTATAGCGGATTTGGGGAACTAAAAGCTTAGTGTGCCTGATGCTCAGATAACAAGGGGAAGAGTGATGGAAAACAGAATGGGGAGGCAACCATGATAATGAATTTGATCTTAATCTTACAGGCTGTTGGAAAATTTTATGAATACCACAGAGAAACAAGATTGGAGTTGCCTTTTTAAAAGATCCCCCTGGCTCAACTGTGGAGACTAGATTAGAGGAAAAAACAATGGATGCAGGGTGCTCATTTGAAAGACTACTGCAGAGGGGAGAGGCTAAGGCAAAATGGAAACCGCCTCCCCCCCACACACATCAAGGAAGCCCCTAACAAGAGGAACCCCAGCAAGACAACACCAAGAGATATAATAATTAAAGTGGAAAATAAAAAGGATAAGGGGAGAGTACTGAAAGCAGCCAGAGAGAGAAAAAGGATTATTTCTAAGGGAAACCCCATCAGGCTTCTCAGCAGAAGCTTTTACAGGCCAGAATAGAGTGGCATGAGATATTTAATATACTGAAACAGAAGGACCTTCAACCAAGATCCTTTACCCAGAAAGATTATCATTCAAATCTGAAGCAGGGATTAAACAATTTCCAGATAAATGGAGGCTCAAAGAATTTATAACAACTAAACCAGCATTACAGGAGATGTTAAAGGGACTGCTGAAGATGGAAATGTTCCTAAGTCTAAATAGTTTTCACCAGTGAAAATAAACCCATAGTAAAGGTATTAGGCCAATCAATTACCAAGCAACTTCAAAATTAAAACAAAAGTAGCAAAACCAACTACACACAAAAACAATCAAGGGATACATAAAAAGTGCAGATTATGACATCTAATACATAAAGTGTGGAGGAGAAGGAAGAAGAAAAAAAGTACTTTTAGATTGTGTTTGAAATAGAATAATCAGCAACTTTATTTTTTTATAAGTAGACTGTTATATAGTCAGGAAGCTATCGTTGAACCTTTGGTAACCACAAATCTATAGCCTATAATATACATACAAAAAATTTAAATAGAGAAATACAACCACAACACTAAAGAAAACCATCAATAACAACAGAAGAGTTAAGAGAAGAACTACAAAAACAACCAGAAAATAATAAACTGGCAATAAGTACATATCTATCAATAATTACCTTAAAATGCAAATGGACTAAATGCACCAATCAAAAGACATAAGATGGCAGGATGGCTACGGAAACAAAAATCAACCATATGCTGCCTATAGGAGACTCACTTCAGACCCAAAGACATACACAGACTAAAGGTGAAGGGATGGAAAAAGATACTTAATGCAAACAATAGGGAGAAAAAAGCAGGCATAGCAGTTTATATGAGACAAAGTAGACTTCAAATCAAAGAAAGTAGCAAGAGACAAAGAAGGACATTATATAATAATAAAAGGGTCAGTCTAAGAAAAGGATAGAACCATTATAAATATCTACATATCCAACATAGGTACACCTAAATATGTAAAACAAATACTAACAGAATTAAAGGGGGAAAGAGATTACAACACATTCATTGTAGGAGATTTCAACATATCACTCACATCAACAGATCAACCACACAGAAAATTAACAAACAGAGGCACTGAACAATACATTAGATGAGATGGACTTAACAGACACCTACAGAATCTCCACCCAAAAGCAGCAGGATAAACATTTTTCTCAAGTGTACATGGAATGTTCTCCAGGATAGATCACATACTAGGCCACAAAAAGAGCCTAAGTAAGTTCAAAAAGATTTAAATTGCATCAAGCAGCTTCTCAGACCACAATGGTATGAAACTAGAAATAAGTTACATTAAGAAAACAAAAAAGCTTACAAACACATGGAGGCTAAACAACATGCTTCTAAATAATCAGTGGATCAATGAACAAATTAAAACAGAAATCAAACAATACATGGAAATAAATGAAAACAAAAATACAACAGTCTAATATATATATGGGATGCTGCAAAGGCTGTTCTAGAGGGGAGTACATTGCAATATAGGCCTACATCAAGAAACAAGAGCAATCCCAAATAAACAGTCTAAAGTCACAATTAAAGAAACTAGAAATGGAAGAACAAGTGAAACCCAAAGTTAGTAGAAGGAGGGTCATAATAAAGATCAGAGCAGAAAGAAATGAAATCGAGAAGAATAAAACAATAGAAAAAAGTTAACAAAACCAACAGCTGGTCCTTTGAGAAAATAAAATAGATAAACACCTAGCCAGACTTACCAAGAAAAAAAGAAGAGAGTACAAGAACAAAATCAGAAACAAAGAAACAAAGAAGAAATAATCACAATGGATACCACAGAAATACAAAAAATTAGAGGCTACTACAAAAAATTGGGCAGTTTAGAAGAAATGGACAAATTCCTAGAAAAACACAACCTTCCAAGATTGACCCAGGAAGAAACAGAAAATCTGAATAGAGCAATCACCAGCAATGAAATTGAATTGATAATCAAAAACTCCCCCAAAACAAAATACCAGGTCCAAATAGCTTCACAGCTGAATTCTACCAAATATTTAAAGAGGAGCTAATACTCATCCTTCTTAATGTATTCCAAAAAGAAGAAGAGGAGGGAATACTTTCAAACTCTGTCTATTAAGTCAGCATCACTCTAATGCCAAAACCAGGCAAAGACACTACAAAAAAAGAAAATCACAGACCAATATCCCTGATGAACGTAGATGCAAAAATCCTCAACAAAATTTTAACAAACCAAATCCAAAAATACATGAAAAGGATCATCAACACAACCAAGTGGAATTTATTCCAGGGATGCAAGGATGGTACAATATTTGTAACTCAATCAATATGATACACCACATCAACAAAAAGAAGGGTAAAAACCACATGACCATCTCCATAGATGCTGAAAAAGCATTTGACAAAATTCAACATCTATTTATGATTAAAAACTCTCAACAAAATGGGCAGAGGGTACACACCTCAATATAATAAAGGCCATATATGACAAACCACCAGCCAACATCATATTCAACTGTGAAAAGCAAAAGCTTTTCCTCTAAGTTTCAGGAACAAGACAAGGATGTCCAATCTTCCCACTTTTATTCAACATAGTACTGGAGGTCCTAGCCACGGCAATCGGACAACACAAAGAGATAAAAAGCATCCAAATTGATTAGGAAGAAATTAAACTGTCACTATTTGCAGATGACATGATATTATACATAGAAAACCCTAAAGACTTTACCAAAAAACTATAAGAACTAATAATTGGATTCAGCAAAGTTGCAGGATACAAAATTAATACACAGAAATCTGTTGCATTCCTATACACTAACGATGAACTAGCAGAAAGAGAGACCAGGAAAAAATTTCCATTTCCAATTGCATTAAGAAGAATAAAATACCTAGTAAGAAACCTAACCAAGGAAGTAAAAGACCTGTACTCTGAAAACTGTAAGATACTCATGAGATAAATTAAAGAAGACACCAATAAATGGAAATCTATCCTGTGCTCATGTATAGGAAGAATTAATATTGTCAAAATGACCATCCTGCCCCAAGGAATCTACAGATTCAATGCAATCTCTATAAAAATTCCAATGGCATTTTTCAATGAACTAGAATAGTTCTAAATTTCATATGGAACCACAAAAGACATATATGTGTGTATGTGTATATATATATATACACAGACACAGAGAAAAGGTCTAGATTAGAAATATAATTTGGGAACCACTGATGTATATATAATTACTGAAGCATGATCACTGGCTACACTGCCTAAGATATAGCTAGTGATAGAGGACATAGTATAGAAAGTA
This sequence comes from Manis pentadactyla, assembly GCF_030020395.1. Taxonomy (NCBI): domain Eukaryota; kingdom Metazoa; phylum Chordata; class Mammalia; order Pholidota; family Manidae; genus Manis; species Manis pentadactyla. The sequence goes on along the minus strand of NC_080023.1, from coordinate 62,276,447 downwards.
CAACTGCCTACATCTGAATCCTTAAAATAAATAAACATTTAATTCATGGGGAAAGGAAGATGGGTCTGCATAAAAGCAACAGCCAGAGGAGGCAGGAGGAAACCCATGAGCATAATTTCACAGAAACCAAAGGAAGAGAATTTCAAGAAGGGGGTTTAACAGAATGGATACTGTTGACAAACACCAACACACAGACTATTAGAGTTTAAAGGACCTTTGAAACCACCGGATTCAGGGTCCCATTATTTCCCAAATTATGGAATTAAAAATTCAGGGAATACCCTAGTTCGCCTGCAGAATCTAGATTAAACATGTAATTCCTAATGCATAAACCAATACTTTTTTCATACAGTCATTTGTCTGATGACTAGTACTTGACTCAACTTTTCCTTCTTAAATGAAACCAGCTTTATTCCTTTCATCTTTCACAGTTTTTCACCAAATCTAGGGCTATTTTAATGCCGTACTTCTGCAGCTTCTTCATTATGACTCTAGAGTCCTTCAGTCATATTCCCCTTCTAAGAGAAGCCTTCACCAAACTCTAAATGAGGCTTCTGATTGATCTGGAGCTGCAGCCAGAAAACAAGAAAACCACTCACTCCTGACTCCCCCACCCGCCACCCTCCCCTGCACTTCCACCACCCTGAGCCATGGCTGTAGCGTCAGGATCTCAGTCAAGCATCCTACACTCTTTGCACTGAAGGGAAAAACTGCTTAACTAGGAAGTAAATTGGAAGAAACACCTGGAACATTTGACTGTCAAGTTGGCATATTCATTCATCCCCTCCTGCCATGGTAAAAATAAAAGTTTAGCCACAGAGAGGGATGGAGGGAAGGATAAATTAAAGAAACAAGGAGGGAGAGTTAGTAGAAAGATAGGAACATTGGACACAGTCTCTTTCCCTTCCTTTATTCATGATTTTACATGGCAGAGACAGTAACGGTAATTATTATGAGTACCCTGCAGTCAATTCTAAATTGTGTTTTGAATGGAGGGAAACATATTCCATAAAAAATCAATAGTAGATAATACAAAACTCATTTGTTTTTGGAGTGTTATTTCAATAGTTGGAGTAATAGTAGTATTTTGAAAATAACTTTAACAACTGAATTTCATTTGATAATCTAGGGACTCATAATACTTTACATGAAGAACTATCCTGTCAAGACATCTCAAGATAGGCTGGGAAGATCTCTATAGTTTCCACCCAAACCCTGCTCTTCACTCCATGCTCCCAATGAATAACGCCACCTTTCAAACTGAAGCATTATCTCAACTCAGCTGCTGGGTATTTTTTTGTTTTGGTGTTTTGGGGGTGTTTTTTACATTTTTAAACAGCCTAGTTGTTTCACACTGTGTACACCAGTCTCTGAGGTAAATGGTTAATTAAGATTTTTTATTTAAGAGGCTGCCTTCCTAAATTTTTGTAGGACTAGAATAAATGAAGATTTTCCATGTATAGTCATACCTTAGAGATACTACTGGTTCAGTTCCAGACTACCACAATGAAGCAAATATTACAAAAAAGTGTGTCAAATGAATTTTTTGGTTTCCCAGTACATATGTTTATGTTTACACTATACTGTAGTATATTAAGTGTGCAACAGCATTAAGTCTAAAAAAAAAAGCAATGTGCATATGTTAACTAAAATCACTTTATTGTTAAAAAATACTATCATCTCGGCTTTCACAGAGTTGTAACCTTTTTGCTGGTGGAGGGTCTTGCCTTGACGTTGATGGTTGCTGACTGATCACGGTGGTGCCTGCTGAAGGTTAGGGTGGCTGTGGCAAGTTCTTCACATACAAAACAATGAAGTTTGCAACATCAATTCAAATGCTCCTTTCACCAATGATTTCTCTGTGATGCTATTTGATAGCATTTTACCCACAGAACTTCTTTTCAAATTGGAGTCAGTCCTCTCAAACCCTGCTGCTGCTTTACCAACTAAGCTTATGCAATAATCTAAAATCCTTTGTTGTCATTTCAACAATCTTCACAGCATCTTCACCAGGAGTAGATATTTTCTCAAGAAATCACTTTCTTTGCTCATTCATAAGAAGGAATTCCTCCTCCATTAAAGTTTTATCATAAGACTGCAGCAATTCGGTTATATCTTCAAGCTCCACTTCTAATACTAGTTCTCTTGCTATTTCTACCTCATCTGCAGTTACTTCCTCCACAGATGTCTTGAACCCCTCCAAGTCATCTATGAGGACAGGAATCTTCTTCCAAACTCCTGTTAATGTTAATATTTTGACCTCTCTCAATGAAACATGAATGTGCTTAATGGGACCATTCTAGAATGGTGAATCCTTTCCAGAAGGTTTTCAATTTACTTTGCCCATCAGAGGAATCATTATCTACAGCAGGTATAGCCTTATGAAATAAATTTCTTAAGTGCTAAGACTTGAAAGACAAAATCATGCCTTGACCCATGTGTTGCAGAATGGATGTTGTGCTAACAAACATGGAAACAACATTAATCTCCTTGGACATTTTCATTGGAGCTCTTGTGTGACAAGGTGCATTGTCAATGAGCAGTCATTTTGAAAGGAACTTTTTTTTCTGAGAAGGTCTGAACAGTGGGCTTAAAATATTCAGTTAACTGTTGTAAACAGATATGCTGTCATACAAGCTTTGTTGTTCCACTTACTGTATAAAGCTCAGGCAGAATAAATTTAGCACAATTCTTACAGACCTTAGGAATTTTAGAATGGTAAATGAGCACTGGCTTCAACTTAAGTCATCAGCTTTGAAGCCAAGCATCGACTTCTCTCTATGAAAGTCTTAGATGGCATCTTTTTCCAATAGAAGTTTGTTTCATCTACATTGAAAATCTGTTGTTTAGTGTAGCCATTCTCATTAAATGTCTTCTGGATACCTTGCTGCAGCTTCTACATCAGCACTTGCTGCCTCACCTTGCACTTTGATGTTACGCAGATATTTTCTTTCCCCAAACCTCATGAACCAACCTCTCCAAGCTTAAAACTTCTTTTCTGAGGCTTTTGCGCCATTCTCAGCCTTCATAGAATTGAAAAGAGTTGATTTGAGGCCTTGTTCTGGCTTAGGCTTTGGCTTAAGGGAATTTGTGGCTGGTTTGATCTTATATCCAGACTACTAAAACTTCCCCCACATCAAAAAAAGGCTGTTTGGCTTTCTTATCACTGGTGGGCTCACTGGAGCAGCACTTTGAATTTCCCTCAAGAACTTTTCCATTGCATTCACAACTTTGGCACAAGAGGCCTAGCTTTTGGCTTATCTCAGCTTTCAACATGCCTGCCTCGTTAAGGCTTCTATCATTTCTAAGTCTTTATTTAGAGTGAGAGATGTGTGATTCTTCCTCTCACTTGTACAGTTAGAGGCCATTGTAGGGTTGTTAACTGGCCTAATTTCAATACTTGTGTGTCAGAGAATAGACGGTCTGAAGAGAGGGAGACAGATGGAGGAATAGCGGATCCATAGGGCAGTCAGAACACAAACAAGATTTATTAATTAAGTTTGCTGTCTTCTATGGGTGCAGTTTGTGGCCCCTCAAAACAATTACAATGTAGTAACATCAAATATCAGTAATCACAGATCACCACACAAAGATAATAATGAAAATGTTTGAAATATTTTGGAAATTATCAAAATGTGACTCAGAGACATGAGGTGAGCAGGTGCTGTTGGAAAAACAGTGCTGACAGACTTGTTCTTCACAGGATTGCCACAAACCATAAATTTGTTAAAAATAAAAAAAGGCAGTTACCTGCATAGTGAAGTAAAGTGAAGTATAATAAGATGAGGTATGCCTGTATCAATGAGAGACTTACATAGAATACATCTGACAATGCTAATAAAATTAGGAAATAGATATATTTGATGCTATAACTCAGGATTCCTCCATGGTTTAATCCTAATGGACCATTTAGCAAATTGACTTATATTTCCTTCGCATACCAGCTCAGCATCAGCAGACTGGGTCATGAACCAGAGAGAGACTCCCTTTTCCAATTGAGAAGCACTGCCTGGGATTCTGAGATTTCCCATTTCTTTATGCCTCCCCTTCTTTGTCCATTGCAAATGTCAGGTTTTCCTGAGATCATAGCTGCCCCCAATGTACTCCTCCTTGCCCTAGGATAGATTCAAGCACAGGTCTGCAGTGGCTAGTAGCCAGAAAGAGGAAAGAACAGAAGGTGCAACAGCACCTCAGAACAACTCTGAAAGATGCTACTGTAATATAATGGTTAAGTTCTATAATACTCTTGGGCTTGAATTTTAGATGTCCTAAAATTTCACTAGGTTTTGTAAGCCAAGAATTACATAAATATATTTTTTAAGACTTAACTTGATTTCACTTATATTTGGAATCTAAACAAAAACCAAAACAACCAGGCTCACAGATACAGAGACTGTGAGAAACAATGGGAAGGGAGTCAGAAAGTACAAACTTCCAGTTATAAAATAAATTAGTCATGTAATATACATGTATATGTAATGTATAGTGTATACAGTTAGTAATACCATATTGCATTTTTGAAAGTTCCTAAGAAAGTACATCTTAGAAGTTCTCATCATAAGAAATTAGAAAAAAATCCTGTAACGTATAGTGATAGATGTCACCCAGACATATTATAGTTGTCATTTTGCATATATACAAATGTTGAATCATTATGTTGTACACCTGAAACTAAAACAATGCTGTATATTAGTTATACCTCAATAAAATATATACATATATAATTTTGAGGGAAAAAAAGACTTGATTTATGCAAGACACATAGGAGATAAGAGAAAAATCAGGCAAGATTTCTGCCCTGAAGGAAACTCTGAAGTTTAACAGTCATCATTATCATTTTAACATCTATAGGAAAGTAGGTTTCTGAACTCCTAACTAGTAACTCACAGATTTCTTGACTACTGTCTTGAATATCTGAATTCCTTTAATGTCAAACAACCTTTTTGCTAATCTTTAAAGTAATAATGCTACACATGCAACTCATATTTGGCTAATGGTTTATTCAGTATCCCTCACTGTCCTTGTCAGTCACACACAAATGTGGTAGTTCTCCAATTCATATTTATACGCTTGGTTTTTTCTTATGTAAATTCCCCTGCCCTTAATGCAAGTGAACTCCACTAATTCATTTCTCTAAATTGTCAAAGCAACTTGGTAATGTAGTTGTCCACAAAACTTGGGTTGTCTACATATATAATGAGTACTGTAAGGCAAGTAAATAACATGTATTTTTCCACTGATGTACCTAACAAAGGGAAAAAGATCAACTGAGAACAATTGAGAATGTAAGCAAAAACCAATTAATTCACATTTTTAGTTAGAAAGGTCAAAGGTCAAACAACAATCTTTTACATTTAAGACCAAAAAATGATATTTAAAATTAAATTTTTCAGATTTTTAAAATTCAACTCATTATAATTAATTAAAAAGTAAGGTGGAGAAAATGAGAAAAGGATTAGAGATGTGGATCAACACTGATTAAAAAATAAAAAGCAAGAGAAAGGGAAGGGAATACAGTAAGAAAACTAAAAGAAAGTTAGCTTTTGGGCTTTCCAAAGCAGACATCTGCTATTAGGGTCTTTCCCTGAACCATCAGTCGAAAGGCAGCAAAAGTCACTACTCCTGCTGTTTAAAAATTTTAACTCAAAACATAGGAAAAAATGCTGTAACTACAGAAAGACAAATGTAAGTTGCTTCTGCAGCAAAGACTACATGCTCACTGGTTGGGTGCATATAGATAGATAGATAGATAGATAGATAGATAGATAGATAGATAGATAGATAGACAGACAGATAGAAAATTCCTGTTCTTTTTCTCACCTTTTATATAACTAGTTTTTTTCCCCAAGAAAAAAAGTGAATTTCTCTACACATGCATCAGCATTGCTCATAAGAGCAATGATTAATTGACTCAGAAGTTCACTGAGTCAATACTGTTAATATGAGCACTTTATCAGCTTTCTATTTCACTCAAAGACAGAATATTTCTTCATAGCAATATGCTCCTTGTGGAACTTTCCAGCTCTAGCAGTTAGGGGAAACTCAGAGTGAGTCTCTATGGTATCCGAACTCAAGTAATTCATTCAAACTCCCAAAGATCCTATCTAATACATCACATTATTTATTCAGCTTTAAAGAATATAAACAAACAAAAAAAAATACAGAAAGACCCTGAATAGCGAAAACAATCCTGAGAAGGAAGAATAAAGCTCGGGGGATTATGCTCCCCAACTTCAAGCTCTACTACAAAGCCACAGTAATCAAGATAATTCAGTACTGGCACAAGAAAAGACCCATAGATCAATGGAACAGAATAGAGAGCCCAGATATAAACCCAAGCATATATGGTCAATTAATATATGATAAAGGAGCCATGGATTTACAATAGGAAATGACAGCCTCTTCAACAGCTGGTTGGCAACACTGACCAGATATATATAAGAGAATGAACCTGGATTACTATCTAACTCCATACACAAAAGTAAACTCGAAATGGATCAAAGACCTGAATGTAAGTCATGAAACCATAAAAAGCTTAGAAGAAAACATAGGCGAAAATCTCTTGAATATAAACATGAGCAAGTTTTTCATGAACATTATCTCCTCAGGTAAGGGAAACAAAAGCAAAAATGAACAAATGGGACTACATCAAGCTAGATAGCTTCTGTGCAGCAAAGGACACCATCATCAGAACAAAAAGGCATCCTACTATATAGGAGAATATATTTGTAAATGATATATCTGACAAAGGGTTAATTTAACATCCAAAATATATAAAGAGCTCACAGTGCCTCAACAACCAAAAAACAAATAACCCAATTAAAAAATGGGCAGAGGAGCTGAACAGACACTTCTCCAAAGAAGAAATTCAGATGGCCAACAGGCACATGAAAAGATGCTCCACATCACTAATTATCAGGGAAATGCAAACTAAAACCACAATGAGATATCACTTCACACCAGTTAGGATGGTCAAAATAGAAAAAACTAGGAACAACAAATGCTGGTGAAGGTATGGAGAAAGGAGAACCCTCCTACACTGTTGGGGGTAATGTAAATTAGTTCAACCATTGTGGAAAGCAGTAGGGAGGTTCCTCAAAAAACTAAAAATAGAAATACTATTTGACAGGGAATTCCACTCCTAGGAATTTACCCAAAGAAAATAAGATCTCAGATTCAAAGCAACCTAAGTATCCATCAGTACATGAAAGGATAAAGAAGATGAGGTACATATACACAATGGAATATTATTTAGCCATAAGAAGAAAACAAATCCTACCATTTGCAACAACATGGATGGAGCTAGAGGGTATTATGCTCAGTGAAATAAGCCAGGCGGAGAAAGACAAGTAACAAATGATTTCCCTCATTTGTGGAGTATAAGAACAAAGCAGAACTGAAGGAACAAAAGAGCAGCAGACTCACAGATGCCAAGAAGGGACTAGTTGTTACCAAAGAGGAAGGGAGGGGGATGGTAGGTGGGGAGGGAGGGAAAAGGGGATTGAGGGTTATTGTGATTGGTACACCTGGTATGTGGGGGTCATGAGGAAGACAGTGCAGCATAGAGAAGACATGTAGTGACTCTGTGGCATCTTACTACACTCCTGGACAGTGACTTCATTAGGGTATGGGAGGGGCTTGATAATATGGGTGAATGTAGTAATCACAATGTTTTTCATGAGAAACCTTTACAAGTGTGTATATCAGTGATACCTTAATAAAAGATAAAAAATCAACAACTAGAAAACAACACACACACACACACACCATTTGCAACAACATGGATGGAGCTAGAGGGTATTATGCTCAGTGAAATAAGCAAAAATATAAGTCACAATTGAGGGACATTCTATAACTGATCAGTACTCTTCAAAAGTGTCACTATTATTTTTTAACTTTTTAAAAATTAAGAGTAAATTACCTTTCAAATGAATTATCTGTAAGCCATAATAACATTGCAAAGTTTGGATAACTTTCCTTTAATTAATTTACAGGTAGTGCCACATTTATGAATGGAACCTAGTTCAAAATTTCTTTTGAAGACCCATCATTTTCTACAAGATGATATTTGTCACGACAGAGCCCATATTTCAAGTTCTTATGAGGTAAATATTTGAGCAGGACATTTTATAGGTACCCCATGGTAACCACAAACCAAAAACCTATAATACATACACACAAAAAAAAAATTAATGAAAGGAATTTAACCATAACACCAAAGAAAGTCATCACATATAGGAAAGAGAGCAAGAGAAGAAGAAAGGATTAAAGAAGAATGGTACTATTAACAACTAGAAAACATTTAACAAAATGGCAATAAGTACATACATATCAATAACTATTTTAAGAGTAAATGGACTAAATGCTCCATTCAAGACCTAATACCCATTCTCCTTAAAGTTTTCCAAAAAATAGAAGAGGAGGGAATACTTCCAAACTCATTCTATGAGGCCAGCATCACTCTAATTCCAAAACCACGCAAAGACTCCACAAAAAAAAAAAATTACAGAACAATATCCCTGATGAACATAGATGCAAAAATACTCAACAAAATATTAGCAAACCGAATTCAAAAATACATCAAAAAGATCATCCATTATGAACAAGTTGGATTGATGTCAGGGATGCAAGGATGGTACAACATTCGAAAATCCATCAACATCATCCACCACATAACAAAAAGAAGGACAAAAACCACATAATCATCTCCATAGATGCTGAAAAAGCATTTGACAAAATTCAACATCCATTCATGATAAAAACTCTCAACAAAATGGGTATAGAGGGCAAGTACCTCAACATAATAAAGGCCATGACAAATCCACAGCCAATATTATACTTAACAGCGAGAAGCTCAAAACTTTTCCTTTAAGATCGGGAACAAGACAAGGATGCTCACTTTCCCCACTTCTATTCAACATAGTACTGGAGGTCCTAGCCACAGCAATCAGACAACACAAAGAAATAAAAGGCATCCAGATTGGCAAGGAAGAAGTTAAGCTGTCCCTGTTTGCAGATGACATGATATTGTACATAAAGAACCCTTAAGAATCCACTCCAAAACTACTAGATCTAATATTTGAATTCAGCAAAGTTGCAGGATACAAAACTAATACACAGAAATATGTGGCATTCCTATATACTAACAATGAACTAGCAGAGAGAGAAATCAGGAAAACAATTCCATTCACAATTGCAAAAAAAGAATAAAATACCTAGGAATAAACCTAATCAAAGAAGTGAAAGACCTATACCCTGAAAACTACAAGACACTCATGAGAGAAATTAAAGAAGATACCAATAAATGGAAACACATCCCATGTTCACGGATAGGAAGAATTAATATCGTCAAAATGGCCATCCTGCCTAAAGCAATCTATAGATTCAATGCAATTTCTATCAAAATACCAACAGCATTCTTCAACGAACTACAGAAAATCATCCTGAAATTCATATGGAACCACAAAAGACCTCGAATAGCCAAAGCAATCCTGAGAAGGAAGAATAAAGCAGGGGGAATTACACTCCCCAACTTCAAGCTCTACTACAAAGCCACAGTAATCAAGACAATTTGGTACTGGCACAAGAACAGACCCATAGACCAATGGAATAGACTAGAGAGCCCTGATATAAACCAAACCATATATGGTCAATTAATATAGGATAAAGGAACCATGGACATACAATGGGGAAATGACAGCCTCTTCAACAACTGGTGTTGGCAAAACTGGAAAGCTACATGCAAGAGAATGAAACTGGATTATTGTTTAACCCCATACACAAAGTAAACTCAAAATGTATTAAAGACTTGAAAGTAAGTCATGAAACCATAAAACTCATAGAAGACAACAAAGGCAAACATCTCCTGAATATAAGCATGAGCAACTTCTTCCTGAATGCATCTCCCCAAGCAAGGGAAACAAATGCAAGAATGAACTCATGGGACTACATCAAACTAAAAAGTTTCTTTACAGCAAAGGACACCATTAACAGAACAAAATCGCATCCTACAGTATGGGAGAATATATTTGTAAATGACATATCTGACAAGGGGTTAACATACAATATATATAAAGAACTTACACGCCTCAACACCCAAAAAGCAAATAACCCAATTAACAACTGGGCACAGGATATGAAGGGACAGTTCTCCAAAGAAAAATTCAGATGGCCTACAGACACATAAAAAGATGCTCCACATCACTAATCATTAGGGAAATGCAAATTAAAACCACGATGAGATATCAACTCATACCAGTAAGGATGGCCAACATTGAAAAGCCTAAGAACAACAAAAGCTGGTGAGGATGCAGAGAAAGGGAAACCCTCCTATATGGCTGGTAGGAATGTAAGCTAGTTCAACCATGTAAGCTAGAAAGCAATATGG